>NW_028234410.1:10646251-10648751 GCF_977035675.1 Penaeus japonicus
TCCTTTTTTCCAGTTTAACTATATATATATCTTTATCTGTTTATCTATCTACCTATCTATATGTACATTTATCTATCTGTCTATCTATATACGTATCTATCTATCTGTCTGGTTCTCTATTAATTTATCTATCTATCTAGCCAGCTATCTATCTGTCGTCTATCTTCCCCTCCATCTCTCGACCACCCCTCTACGTTTATCTGTCTATCGATCTAGCAGCTATCTATCTATCTATCTCTCTCCCTCAGTTTATCTATCTATCTAGGAGCTATCTATCTATCTATCTCTCTCCCTCTTTATCTATCTGTTTATCTATCTATCTATCTAGCAGTTATCTATCTCTCTCTCTCCCTCTGTTTATCTATCTATCTATCTATCTATCTATCTATCTATCTATCTATCTATCTTTCCCACCATCTCTCGACCATCCCTCTCTCCTCCTTTCATTAGCGAGCCGCCAAGGCATACTAATTATCACACACAAAAGACAGCGAGACAGCTGCACCACACGCAGAAGTTGGCGAGTGATATATTCGTCATGTGCAAGCGAGACTTCCACTGTCCACACGTCATTCTGCACATTGAAAACAGCAATAGCAACGAGCCATTTCTCTTGCTCTCCCCTCTGATTCCCCTCGCGCCCCGGCCCCTTCCGCCTGAGGGGTCACTGGGACTCACAATGCCTATTCTCAGCCGCCACCTCATTACCTACTAATAGCTGCAATTAATCCGAGGATTTCAATTCACGCCGACATCCAAGCGCTGGTTCCTAGGGTGTCCGCAGATCGTAAGCCTTTCTCTCTCTCTCTCTCTCATTCTAAGCTGTAATTCTCCCTCCTCCCCCTATTTGCCACTTCCCCACCTCCCTCATCCTTCCCTCCCTCCCTCCCCCCCTCCTACTCCTCTTTTACTAACCCCTCCCCTACCTCCCCTTCCTCCCCTCCCTCCCCTACCTCCCTTTCTCTCTATTCAATTCCTTTTGTCTTCCTTATGCTAGTCTGGCTGCTCTCCCTATTCAGAGCAAGGACCCTTTTAACCCATAAGTTACTCCCGATACCCCCCTACCCCCCTACCCCTCTTTTCTTGTCTCCCTTCTCTCCCCTTACCTCCCCTCTCTCCTCCCTCCTTCCTTCCCCCGTTCCACGCCCCTTCCCCCTTCTCTCGTTCTCCCTTTCCTTCCTTCTTTTTTTTTGGCCTGCCCCTTAACCCTTTGATTCCCCCTGCCGCCATTTTTGTCTGAAATTCCTCCAAATTGTTTTCTCTTCAGGGAAAAAAAAATATATTCCATAGACAGCGTAACAAGAACTAACCCCTTTGCTTATTACCTCTCCTACCCCTTTCCCCCTTTCCTCCTTCCCCCTTTCCCCTCAGACCGAAGGTTGAGGGGATACGGGATAGGGAAGGGGATAAGGGGAGACAGATATCATATACAGGACCCGGGGAGGGGGGGGGGGTTAGGGAAAGGGATAAGGAGGGCGGTCCGGCGTCGACTTTGATCTGTGCGTGAAAGGGGCGGGGGGAGGGGGGAAGGGGGGAAATTGTTGCAAAGTCGATGATTTGTGAGGATGGCGAAGGACAGATACAGCGAAAGAGAATAATGTAAAAAAAAAGAGAAGGGAAGTCCACCAATCGCCCTCCTGCCCAACCCCCCCTCCCCTATTTAAATGTCCTGTTCTCTCTCCCCCTATTATCCTTAACACCCCCTTCACCCTCCCCCCATCCCATTCCTCTTTCACCCCCCCCCCTCCGCTGATACGATTGAACTGTAGAACGATGAAGGCTATAAATCTGTCATCAGGCAAATGGTGATTTCCCTTTTTTATTTTGATCTTTTGTTAATACGCGTGGCTGCAAGAGAGAGAGAGAGAGAGAGAGAGAGAGAGAGAGAGAGAGAGAGAGAGAGAGAGAGAGAGAGAAATGAGAGGAGAGAAGAGAGTGGAGAGAAGAGAAGAGGTGAAAAGAAGAGAGAGAGAAAGAGAGAAGAGAGGAGAGAGAGAGAGAGAAAAGAGAGAGAGAGATCGAGGGAAGAAGAGATAGATAGAGAGAGAGAGAAAGAGAGAGAGAGAGAGAGAGAGAGAGAGGGAGAGATAGATAGATAGATAGATAGATAGAGAGAGAGAGAGAAATAGAGAGAGAGATGAAAGGATAGAGGGAAGGAGAGAGTGTGAGAGAAAGAGAGATAGACAGAAAAAAAGAAAGAAAAAAGTAAAAGAAAAAGAAAGAAAACAAGACAAAAAAGACGAAAGAGAAAGGTAGAGAAAGAAAAAGTTAGAAAGGAAGAAAGAGAAAGAGAAGACAAAAAAGATAGAAAGAGACAAAGGAAACCCATAAAACGGAACACGAAAGAGCAAGGCCGAGACACAGACGAAAAGACTATTCGGAGATTAACATATCAAAGCGGGGAGCGGAGAGGAGGACGGCTCTCTCTCTCTCTCTCTCGCTCCCTCTCTCTCTTTCTTTCTCTCTCTCGCTCTCTCGCTCGCTCGCTCTCTCTCTCTCG
>NW_028234410.1:10651251-10653751 GCF_977035675.1 Penaeus japonicus
ATTATCATCACTATTATTGTTGTTATTATCATCATTATTTTCATCATCATTATCATAAATATCATTGTTTTCATTAAGATCATTATCATTAATATCATCATAATTATCAGTATCATTATGATTATAATTGTAATCAACCTTAGGATGATTTTTGTTACTATAGATATTATCATGGTCATCATTATTACTATCATTATCAACATCATTATTATTTTTAGCAGTAATATTGTCATCATCATTATCATTACTACTACTACTATTCTTCTTGTTATTATTGTTATCATTATCATTACATTATTATTAACATCATTACAATTTTATTGATAACAATTATAAAGGAAATAGTAATAAAATAGTGATAATAATAACAATTATCTCAAAAGGTGTCTAAATCCTGAGAGACAGACCGACATACTCCAATATCCCTACAGTCATCTCTCTCTCTCTCTCTCTCTCTCTCTCTCTCTCTCTCTCTCTCTCTCTCTCTCTCTCTCTCTCTCTCTCTTCTCGCTTCTCTTCTATCTTCCCTCCTTCGCCATCATCATCAACCTTTCACTCCCTCCCTCGTTCATTTCTCTTTATTTCTCCCTCTCCCTTTCATGCTCTGAATTCTTTCTCTCCCTCGTTTTTTTCTTTCTCTCTCCATCTCTCGTTTCCTCTCTCTCTCTATACATCCTTCTCTGCTGCTTCCTATCAACGCTTCCCATAGACTGACACATCTCTCTTGGTCTCCGCCTATCTGTCTATCTATCTTTCTTCCTCTTTTCCTTTTCGTTGGTTTTCCTATTTCATTTTATCTTTATTTTTTTTGTCTAGTCCCTCCTCCTTCTCCTTTCCCCTTCTCTTACTTCTCCTCTTCTTCACCTTATTATCTCTCATTATTTCTCGTCTTATCTATCTATCTATCTCTTTTATCACTTGTTGTTATATTATCATTTTAAAAAATCTTTCCAGATTCTCCCGTCTCCCTCCCCCCTTCTCTCCCCCCTCCCCCTTGAATATCTCTCATTATCTACCTTATCTCTCTTTTCTTTTTTAGTTTTCACTTTCACCCCCTCTCCCTCTCCCCATTTCTCGCTCATGTCTCTTCTTCCCCTTTCTCATTAACTATTTATCTTTCTCTCTCTGTTTTTCCACCAATATGTGATTTTTTTTGTCCCCCCCGTTTTATTTTCTGCATTCGTCTTCTTCCCCCTTCTCATTAACATAATGCTATGTTCCTGGTTATCGGTGTTTTCGCCTGTTACCCTTTTTACGGCTATTTCCTCCTATTCTCTTTCGCTCTCCCTCCCTCCCTCCTCTACCCCCTCGCTTCCTATTTTTTCTCTCTTTCGTTTTTTTTCCCTCCATTCTTTCTATCCTCGCTTCTTTCTTCTTCATCTCTTTCTCTACGTTTTTTTTTTCTCTCTCCTTGCTTATCATTCTCGTTTATCATTTCTCTCTTTTTTGTTTCTTGGTTCTCCCTTCTCCCCCCCCCCCCGTCTCTCTCTTCCTTATCCTTCTATCCTATCCTTTCCTATACCCCTCTCTATTTTCCTCCTTATCTCTATCTATCTTCTCAGTATCTGACAATTGCTCTCTTTCTCTCAAAATATCTATCTATCTATCTATCTGTTAATCTTGATCCACAAACTTTTCACTCGCCCTTTCTGAATACCTAATCAACTATCTATCTATTTCTTTACATTTTCCAGTATCTATCTACCTGACTGTCTTTCTACATATCTATCAATATATCTATTCATTTATGATCTATCTATACTCATCTCCCTTTATCTCTACTTTCATTTTTTGTCTTTTTCTATCTTCCTCTTTGAAGGGGTCGGGGGAGAGAGGGGGGGGTAGGGGGGTCTTATCCGATCGTTGGCAGTGTTGCCAAAGAACGAATGTCTGCTAAAGAATGGCATTAGTACGAATTTCAAGGGAAAAGAAAATTTGAGGAGTTCTATTCTTTCTGTTTGACTGTCTGTATCTTTCTAAATCTATCTACCTGTCTATCTATCTATCTATCAGTTCATCTGTCTAACTACCTGTCTCTCTTTTTTTGTCTATCTCTCCCTCTGTCCCATCTTCCCTCCCTGTTTCCCTTTCCCTCTCCTCCCCCCTCCTTCTCTCTCTGTCCTTCCTTCCCTCCCTCTTGCTCATGGTCTCCCCCATTCCCCGATAAATGGCCTCGCCCTCCCAGGCAACAGCTCCGATGACCTCACTTATGACAGTCATATATAACATTCCGTCTGACCTACCAAGCTCCCCATCGGAGGACGTAGAAGAAAAATGTAAAGAAAAAAAAGTAACCAAAAACGGTCAAAAAAAAGTAAAAACCCAAAGTGAGAATAGATCACAGAAAGTCGTATTTTTTCCCGCCTTTTTCTGGCTGTTGGTCGCTTAAACATCTAAACACACAAACGCGGGGATAACGGCGTGCATTACAACAGTAGTTGGAAATGCTATGGTTATTTCAGCAATTAAAGGAAAGGGAATTAGATAGAGAGAGGAGTGT
>NW_028234410.1:10656251-10661251 GCF_977035675.1 Penaeus japonicus
TGATCATCCTTACCATTCTTATCACTACCAATATCATCATCATTTTCCTTCCTATTACTCTCATCATGACGCATTTGTCACCATCATTGTATCTATCTGTCTATCACCTTTTTATTGCACCCAAATTATCATTATATTGCCATTAAATTTCACTAATATTTTATCGTGTGCTATTACCCTCATCGACACAATCTTTCCCACGATTAGTCAAATGATTATAAACTTTATTGCAGAGAGATGGAGAGACACCAAAAAAAAAAAAAACATCATTTCCGGAAGTTATTGCATGCAATATGCTGCAGATAAGACTACTTGCAGATTAATGAGGTCGTATGAATAGGTATCTGAGGAGGTGAAGGTTCAGAATGATTTGCAATGAGTGTGTGTGTGTTGTTTCAATGCAAGGAACAGAGAGGAAAAAAAGAAAGAAAAAAGTAGTTGCACAAAAGACAATAGTAATTAGCGTTTTCCGTTGCAAAGTAGGTTAATTGCAAATATTTACAATATCGCATGGGATTGCTAGAAGAATGTACTATGAATATATAGTATGTGGGATATTGAATGAATGAGAAATATTCTAGAAATTACGATAGATTATAATAATAACAACATCAATAATGATGAAAATAATTACAATAACGTTAATAATGATAATCATAACAATAATGATAATGATAACATCCAGTTCATTTACTAAAATAAAGCACATACATATAAGAGAGGAAGATTCTGATATGCAAATAAACCAAAATAAACTGAGTGATGTTAAGCTGCATTATAAATATAGATAAAAAACTGAGCTTTGTATTTTGACTGACATAAATCTTGAATAATCTAACATAACACAGGCAACTAATAAATACGAAAGTAACAGGTGTTAGATAAGGCTTTCTTTGAAGTTACCTAGACTAATTGGAAGAGAGAGAGAGAGAGAGAGAGAGAGAGAGAGAGAGAGAGAGAGAGAGAGAGAGAGAGAGAGAGAGAGAGAGAGGGAAAAGGTGAGAGAAAAAAAATAGGTGAGTGACAGAAAAAAAAGGTTAGAGACAGAGAAAAAAAAAAGGTGAGAGAGAGAGAGAGAGAGAGCGAGAGAGATAAAGAAGGTGAGAGAGAGAAAAAAAGGTGAGAGAGAGAGATAAAGAAGGTGAGAGAGAGAGAGAGAGTGAAGGAGAGAAAAGGAGAGAGAGGGGGAGAAGAAGAAGAAGAAAGAGAGGTCAACGGGTACCTATTGTCATCCAGAAAGTAACAACAAAAACAGCAGCAACAACAACAGAATACATCACCACCACACCAACAGCAAACAAACAAACAAACAAACAAACAACCCCAACCAATGAAAGAACCCAAACAACCAAGAAAACAACAACAACAAAAAAACAACGCGAATGATAATATTTCGAAAAAAAAGCGCAAAGAAAACGCAAATCCTAAGCATAGAAAACGGAGGCTCGAGCTCATTAGTGTGTAAGAGTTTGGGTTCATCCGAGAAAGAAAACATCTCGGAATAATTAAAACGGATTGCTTGATGAGAGATGATATAATTAGCTTCCGGAACGTCGTTTGGGTGCGGAGATTATGAGTTTGAGTAGAAATGATAATGGATATATATTTTTATTATTATTATTTTCACTATTGTTTGTACTGTTTTGTTATTATTAGTGTTTGAGTTATTAAACTTTATCATTATTATTGTCATCAGTGTCATCTTCATTGTTGTTATTTTTGTTATAATTTTCATTCATATCATTTACATTTTCATCACCATTATCATTTCTATAATATTTCGATGATATTTTTTAGTATTATCTTTACTGTCTACATCATTATGATGGTGATCATCATCATTACTATCATCATCACAATAATTTTCATTATCATCATTATTGTCAATAGTAGTATTGTTGCAGCTTTGTTTTTGTCATAATTTTTATCATCAGGTTACTATTTATCATCATTGTTATCATTGTTATTATTACTATTAGCACCATTATTATCATTATCATTATCATCATTATGATATGATTATTATTTTTATCATCATTATTATCATTGTTTTTATCATCATCATTACCAGTATCATTATCATATCATCACCATTATTATTATTGTTATTGTGATAATTATCATTATCATCATTATCAATATCATCCTTTTTATCATCATAATCATCGTCATGCTTGTCGTTTTCAGAAGAACAATTACAGAATCTACTAATCATGATAATTCATTGCAACAAGCATTTCTTTCGTCTATTATTGTTGTCGTGTTAGCAACATAAACATCATATTTTTTTTTCCAAACTGACTCAGATCTTACTTCACCTTCACCTTCCTTCCTCTCTTTTTTTCCGTTTTCTTCCGTCCCTCAAACCCTCCTTCATGTTCTTTTCCCTCCCTCCTTCACCCTCCTTCCGTTCCCATCCCTCCCCTCCTCCTTTCTTTACCTTCACTTTCTTCTCTTCTCCTCCCTCCCTTCTTCCCTTCTCCTCCTTACCTCTTCCACTTTCCGTCCCTTCACTCCTCCCCTCTTTACCTCCCTCTCGCCTTCCTCCTTACCTCTTGCGCCCTCTCTCCTTCCCTCCTCCCCTCTCTCCTTTATCTCTCCCTTCCGCCTTCCTCCTTACTCCCTTCTTCCCTCCTCTCTCCCTCCTTACCTCCTCCTCTCCTCCTCTTTCCCTCTCTCCCTCCCTCCCTCCCGCCTTCCTCCTTACCTCCTTCCCTCCTCCTCTCTCCCTCCCTCCTTCCCTCCCTTCACTCCCTCCCCCGCTATATCAGGGTCACGTAACGCGGCGCTCTTCCATAATGCCTCTGGTAATCTGCAAAGAGTCTTAAAAACCTCGAGATTTGCGGCGAATCTCGATAATACGACCCCGATTTAGCTTGTTTATCGAGTCTCCGCGGGGTTACGTAACGGCGCCGTATCTGAATGATGAAAACATTAGACTGGTGTTACCTCGCTGGGGGAATTTATCGGCTTTTGACCTATGGGGTAGTGGGAGGTGGGGAGAGAGTAGGGGGAAGGGGACAAGGGGTAGAGGGGGAAAGGGGAAGTGGCGGGGTGGTGGGGGGGTGAGGTTGAGAATCCCGTAAAACCGCGAAAATATATTGGCGGTGTTTGAGACAGGTTTGTGGCACGGGCGAAATTATTCTCTTTGCTGGGAGTCGAGCTATATCTAAATAGAAATTGATGGGATATTTGGCCGGCCATAAGCGATCGTTTTTGGAGCTGATGAAACTTTTGGCGCGGATTGCGAGCGGAGTTGGTGTGGGACGATTCGTTTTTGTTTTTTTCGTTTCAACTTGTTTTTTTTAATATCTCTCTAATCTCTTCATTATTTTTTTTTCTTAACTTTTATTTCGTTCCAGCTTTTTTTTTTTTTTTTTTTTTTTTTTTTTAGATAAATCTCTAATCTCTTAATTATTTTTCTTTCCGATATATTTTGTCTTTTAATTTCTTCTCTTCTCTCTCTCTCTCTCTCTCTCTCTCTCTCTCTCTGTCCCTTCCTCTCTCTCTCCTTATCTCTCTAGGCCCCTTCTTCTCTCTCCCTCTCCATATCTCTGTCCCTTCTTCTCTCTCTCTCTCTCACTTTTTCCCTCCCTGACTATCTCTCCCTCACTTCTCTTCTTCCACCCATCTCCCTCTCCCCTGTCTCCCCCCCCCCCTGAATCCCCGATCCTTCTACCGGTGTTTACGGCCAGATTGTATAGACAAAGTCCTTTCCTCTCTCCTCCTCCTCCTCCCCTTCCCTCTCTCCTCCTTCTCCTCCCCTTCCCTCTCCCACCTTTCCTCCCCTTCCCTCTCTCCCTCTTCCCCTTACCTCTCTTCCTCTTCCCCTTCCTCCCCCACCTTCCCTTCCCCTCCCTCCCTCTCTCCTCCTCCTCCCCCCCCCTCTCCCCTCTCCCCCCTCCTCCCCTTCCCCTTTCCCTCTCCCCCTCTCCCCCCTCCTCCCCTCCTCCTCCCCTCTCCCCTCCTCCTCCTCCTCCCCTTCCCCATTCCCTCTCTCCCCTCCCTCCCTCCCTTCCCTCTCTCTCCCCTCCTCCTCCTCCTCCTCCTCCCCATCCCCCCACCATATATACACTAACTCGGCCCGGCTTGCTGCATTAGTGAGACTGGGAACGTACCCATATGCGTCTGTGTTATAATATCCAGAATTCTCGTAAAGGAAGTTCAATGTACAACGTGACGCCTCGAGAACCAAATATTATCATTCCTTTTTCTTTTTTCTTTTCTTTTTTTCTTTTTTTTCATTTTCTCTATCCTTTTTTTTTAGGGGGGGATGGGGGGTTAAGGGAGGGTAGGGGGTTGGATAGGGGGTGAGTGAGGGTGTTTCGTAGTGTGGTATATATATATCAAGGAGTTTATTGGTATTTTTAGCGAGGAATACCAGTGTGTGTCGATTTGTTTATGTGTTTATGTGCTTATTGCGTCTTCAGTCCATATACATATATCCCCCCCCCCCCTCCGCCACCGCCCCCCTTTTACGATTGAAGGTAATATTGAAGGAACTTAGGAGAGTTTTCCACGTTTCCAAAAATTGTGTTAAAAGCTTTTGGCAAAGATATGTACCAGATATACGAAGGTTATTGTTCGATGGAATTTCTTACCGTCGGAGAAGCTTCACTCTCCTCGACGAGTGAAAAGCACACTTGCAACTTGGCTCTGCAATGTTCATCTGTGCATTATTATGTAAATCGAAGAAGAGAGAACGCCAACTATGTAGATCGTGCTTATGTTGTGGATTTTGCCGTAAGATATTGCTCTACTTATGATATGCAACTTGTTACTTTAAGAGTATGTTGCATGGTAATGATAGGGATAAGGATGGTTATAACTTTGATGATGATGATAATGCTGTTGATGCTAGCTTTATCATTGCTAATATCAACTTTGGTGTTATCTGTATCCTTATCATATGAGTATTAATGCTATTTTATTACACGTGTCAACTATATTTTTATAAAAATCTTCGATAAGTAATAATTTGTAAAATCAAATAGATATTA
>NW_028234410.1:10666251-10668751 GCF_977035675.1 Penaeus japonicus
CTTTTGATATTAGATTTTTTAAAATGAATTTTACGACATGAATATAGACAAAATGAAAAAAGTCTTTAAAAGTCGAACGAAAACAAATCTAGTAAAGCTAAATTATAATCCTAGGATACCACACTTGAATAAAAATACCTATGAGGTTGATTACTCTAAAAAGGAATAAGACAATATGGCAATAAACAATAAACAGAAGATTCGAAAGAAATCGATGAGAGAGATAGTATGAGAGTGAGAGAGAGAGATAAAGAGAGAGAGTGAGAATGTGTGTGTGTGTGAGATAGATAGATAGAGAGAGAGAGAGAAAGAGAGAGAGAGAGAGACAGAGAGAGAGAGAGAGAGAGAGAGACAGACACACACACACACACACACACACACACACAGAGAGAGAGAGAGATAGAGAGAGAAAGAGAGAGAGAGAAAGTGAGCGATAGTAAAAAATCAACATGCAAAATGATATGCCACTTTCCTTAACTCGACCAATCCATGATCAGTGTAAGCTTCCACTATCAACATAGGCCTCCGAAATGTTACAAATAAAGAATCTGCAGAAAAAATATACAAGAATGAAAAGGGTCGTGTTTATAATCAGTAAATGTCATGAGAGAGCAACCGTAATAGAACAGACTAATGGGACATTAGTTGAAAAGGAATGTATGTTGGGATGGAAAGGGTGGCACAATGCAAAAGGTACATTTTCTTATTGACTGTTATTTCAGTAACTACGATATTTCAGGAGTAAGCAAAGCAAGGCAAGGTATTGTAAGACTTGGTTACGATAGTAAAAGCAAAGAGAATACTGCTATTTCATTTTCCTCCCTCTCCCTTTTTCCACCAAACCCCCTTCTCTTCCTTTCTCCTCCCCTTCCCATTCATCCTCCTCTCCCTTCGCTTTTCCCCTTCTTATTCCTCCTTCTTTTCCATTCCCATTTTTCCTCCCCTCCCCTTTTTTCCTCTCCCATCCCTTCCAATTCCTCCCTTCGCCCCTTCCCCACCCCTTCTCATTCCTTCTCCCTTTCCATTCCCATTTTCCCCCTTTCTTCCCCTCCCTCCCCCCTCTTCCTCATCCCCTTCTCATTCCTTCCCATTCTTCCTCCCCTCCCTTCCCATTCCTTCCTATTCTTCCTCCCCTTCCCTCCCCTTCCTTCCCATTCCTCCCCTCCCCTCCCCTCCACCCACCCTCCAGCCACCCTCTTACCAAACCGCTCGCCTGCCAAAGGAGGGGAAACGGCCCAATTAACCATTCGTTAACGGGTGAATCGATCCATCTGTGAGTTGAAACGACCCAATCACAGGATCGTAACTACCACCGCGGCGAAAGCTCTGCGGAGGAGAACGACTCGGCAGGCGACACCAAGGCTACTGGGATGGGTACGACTCGAGGAGAAGGACAGCTACAACGACGATTCAAGAACGACTTGAGGGATACTGGAAGGACGACCAATATGAGGGATAGAAGGTTTCTAGACCGATGAGTTGAAGGGATGACTCAAAGGGACATATCGAAGGGCATCTCGAAAGGACGACTCGAAGGGACGACTCTGCCCTCCTCCTCGACTTAGCTAGGGGTTGGCCTTATCTTAATCAACTAAGATGGTTTGGCTTACGAGCTTGCCAAGAAGAGGGAGTCAACTTCAAGGAGAAGAAAAGAAAAACGCTTTTTTTTTCTTCCATTTTTCCACTGATTCTCTTTCTTCATTTCTTTCTTTTATCCCCTGATCGTTTTTCTCCAATTCTTCCCCCTTTGCCCTCCCTCGTTGTACTAATCACTTCCTTCACTTTCATTTCTATTTTCCTCTTTTTTTATACTTCTCAAGATTCCTTCTTCCTTCCTTTATCTCCACTCTGTTCTTCCGGTTCTGCTTTGTACTTCACGATAAACTTATTTCATTTCATAGCTCACTTTCCATTCATTTAATCCTCCACATCTCTCCTCTCTCTAATATCTTATCTCTTCTACATTTATCTCATATATTATATCACCTTATATCACCTTATATCATCTTATATATCATCTTACATCGTGTCATTTCTTTCTTCTTACATATCGCCTCCCTCTCATAGATCAGCTGACCGTATCAGCTGATCCTCCAAGAGCATCCTTCATTTTGTTTATTCTCGTCCTTCCACCCACGACCTCCTTGCGTGTCTTCCGAAAGAGTGGCAGAAGGGGCGGGGTGGCGCACGTGAGCCAAAAGGACGCTCCAGGGAGGGAGAGGAGGAAGGGGAGGGAGACGGGGGATAGAGAGGAGGTGGGAGAGGGAGAGAGGAAGAGGAAGAGAGAGAGGGGTAGGGAGAGGGAGAGGAAGAGGAAGAGGGAAACCGAGAGGAAGAGGGAGAGGGAGGACAGGAAGAGGGAGAGAGAGATGAGAAAGAGAAATAGAGAGAGCGAAATAGAGAGAGCGAAAGAGAGAGAGAGAGAGAGAGAGAGAGAGAGAGAGAGAGAAAGAAAGAAATGTATAGAGAGAGAGAGAGAGAGAGAGAGAGAGAGAGAGAG
>NW_028234410.1:10685846-10688346 GCF_977035675.1 Penaeus japonicus
AAAAACACAAACCACACACACACAAAAACCCACAACACCCCCCACACAAACACAAAAAACCCCCAAAAAAACACAAAACACACACACCTACCGCCCAGGATTTACTTCCCCGAACACAAACGACACACAATTTCAACATATTTACCTGCGAAGAATGAGAGTGAAAGTAAAGCCAACATTTTCAAGTATCTTTTTCATCTCTGTACATGAGTTACACATTAGAATGTTGATTAAATGAATAGACGGAAGCATCTCCTTTCTCAGTCCTTCCATTAGTGTGGTAATGTTGCTGTTTTATGCAAGTTATTATGTTGTTATTTATAGAAGGATGGCTACCATTATCATTATGATAAGGATTATTATTTTCGTTATCATTATGATTATTGCTATTATCATTGTCATTATTATCATTGTTGTTACTATTGTTATTATCATTATTATGATTGTAATTAATATCATTATCATTATTTTGATTGTGATTAATATTATTATCATTATTATAATTGTTACCATTATTATTATTATTACCATTATTATTAGTTTCCATTATCATTATTATCATTATCATCATTATTATCATGATACTCATTATCATTATTATCACCGTTATCTTTATTATTATCATCATTAAAATCATAATTGTCATTATCATTTTAAAAATTTTTTATTCATTATAAAATTATTAATTGTAATTAATTTTATATTTTTATGGTATTTTTTACCTTTATCATTTTAGTATCACTTTATTACCACGTTAAAATATTATTTATCATCTGTATTGTCATTATCATCATCATTATCATTGCAATGGGTAAAACCTTAACTCCAATTGATCATGATGCTCGTTGCACAAATTGATTTCAGAGAATGAGTATCATGAATAATTATCAACTTCCTATACATAATCCATGGCCTGATTATTCCAAAAGTAGATTTAAAAAAATCTTGATCAATACCTCTAGAATGTTCTCTCAAGATAGATATTCCCAATGTAAAAAAAACACCTGGTTCATTTATAAAATACGTTTATTTCGGTTTTAGAAGAAATCCATATACGGATTTTTATTTAGGTCAATTTTCGTTTTTATTTTTAACACTCAAATTTTTTTTTTTGAAAAAAAAAAAAAACACCCCACACACACAACAAAACAAAAAAACACCCTCAAAAAAAGCATTTTTGAAAACGGAGAAAAAAATTAGAGTGAAATAGCTAGACATAAAAATTGCAGTAATAAAATTGCAGCAGACGTTGCTTTGTCTGCAAGATAAATAAGGTGGGAAAGACTAAGATTCTTGGGAGACACCGCGGGAGGCAGAGGTTGAAGTGAAGCGAAGACATGAGGCTGTGAGATACTGCCTTACATTATTACTATAATTGTTATCATTATCATCATCTTTATGATTTTCACTCTTCATTATCTTTGTTACTATCATTATCATTATTGTTAGCATGAGCATAATCATTATCATAACGATATTGCTAGTAAGGCTGATGACAGTCAAGATTGTAAGTTTGTAATGATAAAATTGAAAAATAAAAATTTAATGAGTAAAGAACCCAATGTTAATTTGCACTGCAGATAAACATGCAAACCTAGATAAAAAACAAAAAACAAAAAACAAAACAAACGAAAAAGAACATATACACATCTATTTATATATCATCTCGTGGAAAGGTCACCAAAAAGAAAGAAAGAAAGAATAATAATAATAATAAGGAGAAGTAAAATAAATTAATACAAGACCCTCCATATGGCGAGGCAGGGGTCCGAACCAAAGGCTTTTCCTTGATAATCCCCGACCTTAACAATTCCACCATTGCATGATAGGTAATCACTTATAATTAATCATAAGCTGCTTGTCTATTCAATTATGATATTTAAAAGAATAATTAATTACAACACTTTTTGAGAGAATGCATAGTAATGCTGCAGATCTCAGCTCTCGGTTTTATTATCATTATTATTATTATTTTTTAATTAATTTTGTTTTCAAGTTCTTTTCTTTTCTTAATTGATTTTTTTGTTCTACAATGCTGTTCGATTTGTTTCATGTTCGTATATTTCGAATTAATTATTAATCACTTATCTAACTATCAATCTATCTAATCATATCTCTATGTATTCTTTCATTAATATTCATCTCCCGCTTTCATTCCTTTTCCTATTGTTTCCACCTCCTATTCTTCTCTTCTCTTCAATTTGCATTATTCTTTATCAGTTTTATTCGCGTTTCATATTCCTTCGTCATTTTCACCTTCATTTTCAATTATTTTAATTTCTGACAATGTTGACGATCTCTTTTGTAATTCCTGTTTATCATCTATTTCTACTCTTCCTTCCATTTTCTCTTTCTTCGTTTTTCATTTCTTTGCCTCTCCACCGCTTTTGTATGTATGTGTGTGTGTATGTGTGTGTGTGTGTGCGTGTGTGTGTGTATGTGTGTGTGTGTGTGTGTGTGTGTGTGTGTGTGTGTGTGTGTGTGTGTGTGTGTGTGTGTG
>NW_028234410.1:10700846-10705846 GCF_977035675.1 Penaeus japonicus
AAAACTTGAAGACGACATACAGTGGTCTTCACTTTGTGCACTTTCAGAAACTTGACAGAACAGTTGTCCGTCTTCTGTTATAATTTTCACAAATGGAAGCCTTACTTTACATATATTATTTTCGAAAAGGGTGAATCATACATAATGTAGTATCAAAAATCACAATCAAAATGTTTCAAGTAACCATAGAGAATGTCTTAATTATCAACGGTCGAAACAGGTAGAAAAGTTGATAGATTGATTACGTTGATATCTATTTCCCAAAGGTGATTGCCAACTTTTTTTTAACGGTTCGCTATATCGATGGCGAAAAACAAGTGCTGAGGAGGACACGAAAAAAAAAATAATAATAATAATAAATAAAAGATAAAATAAATAAACAAATAAAAATAGAAGAAAACAAAAAATAAAGCCTCAAGTTATAGAAAATTAACGTCTTGCATTGCCATCTTACCTTTTATTTCTCTTTTTTGGAGAAAAAAAAAGTGACGAAACAACCTTAAACGGAGGCCACTTGAAGACAAAATTGCGTGTTCGACTGTCAGCTGTTTCCGGAGGTGCTAGCGACAAAGACTTGATTATAACGTTCGAAGCAAATCGTTGGCGTTATGCTGGATATATTTCAAATTGTCACAACGTCTAAGTGATTGCGCTCGAGTGAACAAGGAAAGAGAGAGAGAGAGAGAGAAAAAAAATAAAACAAAGAGAAAGAAAGAGGAGGACGGGAAAAGAAGGGGATAATGATGTAGAAGAGGAAGAAAAGATTGAGAAGGAGGAGGGGGGGAATGGGGAAGGAGGAGGAGGAGGGGATGGAGATGGAGGGGATGGGGGAGGAGGAGGAGGAGGAGGGGATGGAGATGGAGGGGGGGGGATGGAGGAGGAGGAGGAAGGGATGGGAAAGGAGGAGGTGGTGGAGGAGGAGGAGGAGGAGGAGGGGATGGAGATGGGGAAGGGGAAGGAGGAGGTGGTGGAGGAGGAGGAGGAGGAGGAGGGGATGGAGTAGGAGAGTAGACGGACCAGGGAGAGGAGGGGATGGAGGAAGAGGAGAAGGAGAAAGAAGAAGAGGAGGAGAGAGAGAGAGAGAGATAGATAGAGAAAGAGAGAGAGAGAGAGAGAGAGAAAGAGACAGAGGGAGAGAGGGAGAGAGAGAGAGAGAGAGAGAGAGAGAGAGAGAGAGAGAGAGAGAGAGAGAGAGAGAGAAAACAGAAAAGGCAAATACGAACGAAATATGTCAGAGCAGAACCAAGTGTCACCTGCCATCTGACAAGCTCTTCAAGTCATTCCATCATCTTGTGTTAGCTTCAAGACCAAAGTCAGATCAGAATGGTTTCACATTTATCTCTCTCTCTTTCTCTCTTCTCGCCTTCGTCTCCAACCTTATTTATTCGCCTGTCTGTCTTTCTCTCTGTCTGCCTGTTTATCTATGTGTCTGTGTTTGTCTCTCTCAGTCATTTTGTTTCTCTCTCTCTCTTTCTTTCTATCTCTCTTTCTCTCTCTCTCTCTCTCTCTCTCTCTCTCTCTCTCTCTCTCTCTCTCTATATATATATATATATATATATATATATATATATATATACATATATATACACACACACACATCTTCCTCCCTTTCCACTGCCCCCCCCCTTCTTACTCCTCCCTCCCTCTCTTCCCATCTCCTGCCAACCTACCCCCCCTCCACCCCCCACCTCAAACCTTACATCTCCTGTCAAGGCATTAGACTCCTATTTCAGCCATAAGTAACGTCATCCAGTGCCATAAGCGAGTCGGTCTCTCCCTGATACTTCCGCCCCCCAACCCCCCCATCCTACCCCGTCCTCATCCTCCCTCTCCCCTCTCCCCTATCCCCTATCCTTACCCGTCGATCTCCCTCCTTCCCTCCTTTTTGCTCTCCCCCTCATTCTCATTCTCATAACTCACTATATTACCGATAAGACGAATTTAAGACCTGTTTCCTCCCCCACCCATCCACCTCCCTCCCCTCCTACTACCCCCCCCCTTCTCTTCTTCCCCTCCTCCCTATACCTCCCCCCCATTCCTCTCCCTCCATCTCTACCTCCCTTCTCTCTTCTTCCTACACCCCCTTTTGCCTTCGTTCCCTCCCACTCACCCCCTCCCCTTCCACTCTCCCTCCCTACACCTCCTCCCCCTCCACCTCTACCCCCCTCCCCCCCTCCTCCCCTTCGGCACCCCTATGTGTTGACAGGAACGAATAGTGTTGACATGGTTTGCTTATCGCCTTCATTTCCTCTTGTGTCTTTTCACTTCCTTCTTCTTCTTCTTCTTCTTTCTTTCTTTAACTTGTTTCATTTCTTTCCATTTTATCTATGCATTTGTTTATTTTTGTTCTGTGTGTTTATCTTTCATGTTTTAATAATTTTTTCCCCCCTTGAAATTTCATGCATTTATCCTTCTCTTTACGTTCTTCTATTTTTAGCTTCCCTTTTCTATCTTTCTTTTGATCTTTTATTCCTCCATCTCTTTTCTTTCCCTCGTTCTTTCAATCTATCTATCTTTCAATCTTTCGTAATCTCTCTCTCCTAATCTATTCTTGGCGAGGGAAAGATTTGATGAGGTGTGGCGCCGTAGCGAAGTTTCGGCATATATAAACTTGGGAAGTATTCAAAAATTTTATTGCTCAATCGGGCTATGTGGTGACGTATCTTAATCTACGAATTAGAGGAACTAACTGGTCGTTTATGAGACATTCGAGACATTTCTTTTAAGGTTCTTTCTTTATCATTTCAGTGACGACTTTGCTGCTTCGAGATACGTGTTCTAAGAAGCATGCTATAAGGGATAAGCACACACACACACTCACTCACTCACACACACACAAACACACACACACAGACACACACACACGCACGCGCGCACTCACACACACACACAGACACACACACACACGCACACACACACACACACACACACACACACACACACACAGACACTCACTCACTCACTCACACACACAATCCACATCATATTCATAATTTACAAATTGAATAATACCATCTAACTTTTTGTACAATTTCAACTCGGCCTCGCTTTAGAGAATACTAAATTATTCTATTTTTTTTTATCAAAGAAATCGTCGTTGGAGGTTTTCTGTGTTCCCTGTACCAACAGACGTTTAATTTTCTTAAACGAGGGATGCTGTAAAAACTTGAAGACGACATACAGTGGTCTTCACTTTGTGCACTTTCGGAAACTTGACAGAACGGTTGTCCGTCTTCTGTTATAATTTTCACAAATGGAAGCCTTACTTTGCATATACTATTTTCGAAAAGGGTGAATCATACATAATGTAGTGTCAAAATATCACAATCAAAATGTTTTAAGTAACCATAGAGAATGTCTTAGTTATCAACGGTCGAAACAGGTAGAAAAGTTGATAGATTGATTACGTTGATATCTGTTTCCCAAAGGTGATTGCTAACTTGCAAAGAATGATGCAACCGTTACTGAACGGGAGGGAACACTTAATTCACTCCTTGGGGACAAAGTAACCGGGATCATTTTGCACTAAACACATTGTGATCTTTTCAATTGCTGGAGGATTTTCTGTTGATTGTTTCTAGGAAAATAGATGTGTTGCAATGATCAATATCTTTGATTTGTTTTGAATTGTTTACAAAAATAAGAGATGAAAAGATGCTTGTTGCAATTGTCAGTTAATAGCAAAATGAAAACTTTCATTCGGTAACCTTTTGTATCGCGGCGAACTAGTTACGTAGATAATTTATGTGTGTGTGTGTGTGTGTGAGTGTGTGTGTGAGTGTGTGTGTGTGAGTGTGCGTGTGTGTTTGTGTGTGAGTGTGTGAGTATGTGAGTGTGTGTGTGAGTGTGTGTGTGAGGGTGTGTGTGTGTGTGCTTATGCATGTGTGTTTGTGTGTGCTATATGCACTTGAGTATGCATGTGCCGCACGACTGAACATTTGCACTCCTATAAATGTTGCACAATCATGATCATCCTAGACTACACATTTTTCGAGCAGAATACCACTTCATTGTTTATTTATTTACTTATTCTTAATTAGTATTTCTTGTAAAGAGACAGCCCATCTATTTCAAATTCCCTTTACATATGACAATAATAAAAAGAAAAATATTCAGGGCTTACGTAACACCAATCATTTTTACACAAGGATGCTTTTATGTGCATGAGGGGAGAATTAATACGACCTTAATTGATTTTCTGTGTGCTTGGATAATTTATATCTATAATCATTCTATATCCCATTTAATCAGTTCATAACTGCTGGAATTTTGCACAAACGCATAATCACTTTTTTCTCCAAAATTAAATATAACAAAAGCGATCGCAAATACACTATCAAAAGGAAAAATAATTCATCTCATAGGAGAGCCACGTCTTTAAAAAATGATTTTCGAGCATCGCAAGATTAAAATCATTCAATGAACTGATTTCGATCTCGTCCTTATCGCTAATGCAGCCTGTCATAATCAAACTCCATCCATTTTCGAGCCTGATCCTTTCCAAGTAAGGAATTCGATCGTGTAACATTCACTTTTTCGTTGCTACTTTTACCTTTCGAAAGATTTATAAGCAGCGAAGTACGTTGATGGTAGTAATAAGCGGGGGAAAAAAGTGAATGTGTGGAGACTGAGAGAGAGGGAGGAAAGGAGGGAAGGAGGGTAGGTGGGAGGGTGGGTAGGAGGGTGGGTGGGAAGGTGGGTAGGAGGGAGGGAGGGAAGGGGGATGGAGGGAGAGTGGGAAAGAGGGGAGAAAGGAGTGAGGGATAGAGGGAAGGAGGGAGGGTGGGAGAGTGGGAAAGAGGGGAGAAAGGAAAGAGGGATAGAGGGAAGGAGGGAAGGTGGGAGAGAGGGGAGAAAGGAGGGAGGAAAGGAGGGAAGGAGGGTGGGTGGGAGGGTGGGTAGGAGGGAGGGAGGGATGGAGGGAATAGGGGAGGGGTGGATGGAAGGAAGAAAGGAGGGATGGAGGGAGAATGGGAAAGAGGGGAGAAAAGAGGGAGGGA
>NW_028234410.1:10710846-10723346 GCF_977035675.1 Penaeus japonicus
GGTGGTGGTAGTGGAGGGGGAAGGTGGTGGAGAAAAAGAAGAAAAAGAAAAAGAAGAAGAAGGAGAAGGAGAAGGAGGAGTAAGGGGAGCAAGTAGTGTTGGGGAAGATGAAAAGGTGATGAAGAGAAGAAATGAGGGTGAGAAAGAAGAAGTTGAGAAATATGAAGAAGTGGAAGACGGAGAGTGGGGAAGAGAGGCACTTAAATAAAAGACAAAGGGAATAAAATAATGGTAGTGACGGAAAAGAGGAGGAGGAAGAGGAGGAGGAAGTGGAGGAAAAGTAGAAGGAGAAGGAGAAGAAGAGAAAGTGAAGAGAGAAGAGGGAATGAGCATGAGATAGGAGCAGACGCAGGGAGCCAGGAGGAGGAGAAAGAGAAGGAGATGGAAGGAAAAAAGAAGAAGGAGAAAGGAGGAGGAAAAGGAGGTGGGGGGGACTAGGGGGTGGAGGGGGACAAAGGAAAGGAAAAGGAGGAGGAGAGTGTAGGAGGAGAAGGAGAGAGGCATAAGGGAGGAGGGGCAGAAGGAAGGAGTAGAGAAGTGTGTGAGAAAGGGAGGGAGGAGGAAGAGAGGGGATGGAAGTAGTAGGAAGAGTGTGGGAGGAAGAGGAGGAGGAGGAGGAAGAAGAAGAAGAAGAAGAAGAGATGCAGGAAATGATGATGATGGAGTGGACGAAGAGGAAGAGAAGAAGGTGGAGCAGGTGGAGAAGTTAGAGGAAGAGGAAGAAGAGGAGAATAGGAGAAGGAAGAAGAAAAAATAATATGAGGAAGTAGAGGAGGAGACAGTTAAAAGGAAAAGATGCAGGGAAAGAAAGAAAAATATAATGATGATTAGGAGGAGGAGGGGAAGAGGAAGAAGAAAAAGAAAAGGAAGAGGAGAGAAGGAAGATGCTGCTGCTGCTGATGGAATGGAAGAAAAACCGAAAGAGAAAGATAAGAATGATAACGAGGAGGGAAAGGAAAAGGAGGAAACGATGGAAAGAAGGAAGGAGGGGAAACGAAGGGAAAGAAAATGTAGGGAAGCGAAGGAAAGAAAAACGAAGGAGAAGGAAAGGAAGGAAAGGAAAAATGGAAGGAAAGGAAGGAAAACGAAGGAAAATAAAAAAAATGAAGGAAAGGGAATGAAAAAGTCAGAGAAGGAAAACGAAAGAGAAAGACAAAAAGGAAGCCAAGGAAAAAAGGAAAGAAAGGAAAACGAAAGAAAATGAAAAAAAATGAAGGAAAGGGAATGAAAAAGTCAGAGAAGGAAAACGAAAGCGAAAGACAAAAAGGAAGCAAATGAAAAAGGAAAAAAGGAAAACGAAAGAAAATGAAGGGAAAGGAATGAAAAAGTCAGAGAAGGAAAACGAAAGAGAAAGACAAAAAGGAAGCCAAGGAAAAAAGGAAAGAAAGGAAAACGAAAGAAAATGAAGGGAAAGGAATGAAAAAGTCAGAAGGATAGGGAAATCGGAACGAGACAAGACAAAAGGGAAAGCCAAGGAAAAAAGGAAAAGAAAGGAGAAACGAAAAAGATAAGAAAATGAACAAAAAAACTGAAAAAGGCACGTGAGACGGAAACGAAAGAGAAAGACAAAAAGGAAGCAAAGGAAAAAAGGAAAAAAAGGAAAACGAAAGAAAAAAAATGAAGGGAAAGGAATGAAAAAGGCACGTGAAAGAAGGGAATCCCCACCGTTGCCCCCCCCCCCCCCGCAAGGAGCGGTCCCAGCCAGCTTCGTCACTCCCATTGTCTCACCCTCATCTGTTTTGCATTTTTGAAGGTCCTCTCTAGAAGGGAAGTCAAGGGGGAGGGGGAAGGGGGGGAGAGGAAAGAGGGAGGGGAAGAAAGTCACCGGGAGGAATTATTAGATTTAAGGAGGAAGAGGAAGAGAATGGATGTTTTTTGTTTTTTTTTAAGTCGAGTATTGAGGTGATTTTAGACATTAGGGAGCATGTGTATGGGTGTGTGGGTGGGTGTCTTATATACGTATATTATATCATGTCATGTCATATATTATATTATATATTCACACACACATACACACAAGGACACACACACACACACACAACGACACACACACACACACACACACACACACACACACACACACACACACACACACACACACACATATATATATATATATATACGTGTGTATATATTATATATATATAAACATAAAAAAAATAATTATATATATATATATATATATATAATTCTAACATATATATATTTTATATATCAAACCACACCGACACGCTGCGCACAGAACGCTACCAGACATCCACTTTATATATTATATATATGTATATATATATATTTTTTTATATAGATCATATATATATATATATATTATATATATATATATATATATATATTATATTATATATATATATATATTATATATCTTATTCCCATAAAAAAATATAATATATATATAGATATATATAAATATAACATACAATATATATACATATAATAACCACACACATATCCGCGCGCGCACAGTCACGCACACACACATACACATATTTAGACTTACATATATTTATGACATACATATATATACATATACATACATACATACAGTATATATATATATATATATATATATATATATATATATATATATATATATATATATATACTGGTATATACATATATATATTCAGTACATATATACATTATATATATTAGATATATTATGAGGTACATCTTATCGATATTATATATTATATTAGTATATGTATATATATATATTTATATATATATATATATATATATATATATATACATATACAATTACATATATATTATATAATATTATATATATAATATATATATATATTGATATATATATATATATATATATATATATATATTATATATATATATATATATATATATTATATATATATGTATATATATATATATATATATATATATATATATATATTTTTATACACTCACACACACACATCTATCCGGGTTTAACGTTTTTTCACACACTTCCGTCAATGAGCGCAGGGCGATAAAGCCACTTCCTGAACACTGACTCACCTGCCAAAGCACAAACCCTGTATCACCAAAAATAGTCATGTATTTTTTCTTCTTTTCATGCTCCCACCCCCCTTCCCCTTCTCCCCTCCTTCCCTCCTACCACCCCTATCCCTCCTCCTTCTTCCATCCCTTCCCCTCCCCTCCCTTCCCCTCCCACCATCCCCCAATATACATGCCTCAACAAAATCTGGAAAAAGAAAGAAAGAATAAAAATGAGGGTGGTAGGGCGAGAGGCGAGAAAGGGGGAAGGGGGAAGGGGGGAAGAAGGGCGAAACACTGTTCCAGGACTTGGGGGCTGCACGTGAAGCTGTTCGAATGTTTTTGTGGTCTGCAATAAAACTAACACTGACTTGCTTTTTAACGTCCTTTTTTGCGCAGTTCGGTAGACGTTTAGTGGTCGGGGTGGGCTGGCGCAGAATGTATGAAGTTTGCGCGAACGGGCGACGTTTGTCCCGCCGAGGAAAGCAGGTACGTTATTGCTTCCTGGGTCTAGTGGATAGGGGGAGTGGATAGGATTGTTGCCGGGATGGGAGAAATTCATCCACCTTCCATTTACCGTTCATCCGGCACCATGACATATCCGGATGTACTCGCTAGACCCTTTTTTTCCTGCTCAATTTTGCATCCGTGCACGATTGGTCATCAATAATCCTGATACCTCCCCTCCCCCCTCCCCTCCCCGCCGCCATATACGGAGCGACTGGTCGTTTGGCAAACTCTACGGAGGTAAAACGCCAGGAAATATAATAAAAGAAATATTGTGTCTCTCATCATTATTACTACTCGTTAATGCTATTATCAGTGAGTCTTTATCTCTCTCTCTCTATCTCCCTCTCATATATATAAATATATATATACATATATATATATATATATATAAATAGATAAATAGATAAATAAACGTATATATATATATATATATATATATATATATATATATATATATATATACATTCATATATTCTATATATTATATAATATAGAATATAAATATCTATATATATATTACATTTATATATATATGCATACCTCGCATCACACGCAAACGCACAACATACACACACACACACACACACACAAACAAAACACACACACACAACTATATATCTATATATATTTATCATACAGATACTATTATATATATATATATATCTATATATTATATATATATTATATATACTAGATATATACTACATACTCTTATACATATCTATAACACATTTTATATATCCCACTGTGCTTATATATACATATATGTATATGCAGGGGTGGTGATGTATATGTGTATGTGCATGTGTAGCAATGCAACCGTCAATTATATATATCTTTCAATTTACCTTCCATATCCGTATGTCCAAATGACCTGTCACTATCAATGTTGTGACCCAAAGCATTTTTCTAACCAAAGTCAACCTTTTTTTCCTCTTAATCTTTTTTGAAAAATTCGCGCGCCGTGCATCATGGAATATACAGCTTCAAAGAGAACATAATTGGATGCCCCAAATCTTCTCACTTCCATCTGTATAGAGATATATATTTGGGAGAGTGGATGGTTCTGCTCTCTCCTATGTGTGTTTTTGGTTTTGTTTTGTTTTTGTCATTTCTCTTCCTTTCCTCTGTCCGTTCGTCTCTTCTTTTCGTTCTCTCTCTCTATTTATATGTATGCGTCTATTTACTGATTCTAATTAATATCTTGCTTTCTTTCTCTTTCTTTCTCTCCTTCTCTATATGCGTCTATGTACTGATGTACCATCTCTCTCTCTCTCTTTATCTCTTTTTATCTTTCTCTCTCTTTTTTTCTCTCTGTATGTACCATCTTTCATCTTTCTTTCTTTCATTCTCTCTCTCTCTACTTCTGCATTTGCTGTATGAATGTATGTAGCTTTCTTTTTATATATCTATATATCTACCTCCTCCTCTTGATATTATTAAGTGTGATCTAACCATCTCTCTTATTCTTTTCTCTCCTTCTCTCTCTCCCTCTTTATCTTCCATTCTCTCTCTTTCTCTCCCTCCTCTTGGGAGAGTAGCAGAGTGAGTAAACGGAATGGGAGTAACTCGGGTAAATGGGGAGTGGAGGGAATGGTATACATCAGGGGAGGGAGGGAAAGGGAGGGAAGGTACATGACTGTCCCCCTTTCTCCTCCCCACTCACCCACCCCCCATACACACCCTCCCTACCTTGCCCTCCTCCTCTTCCTCCCCCCACTTCCATTACCGCGCACGCCGATAGCCTCGAGGGGAGATGAGGCTGTTGTGACGCTTATCTAAACTGCTTGCTTAATGATCGCTGTTCATCATCGACCAGTTCGTTTATCGGCCGGACTTATCGCTTGCGTCTTCGGGGTCGGTTTTCGGGGGAAGGAAGTGGGGGGGATTTTAACCGGGGGGGGGGGGGGGGGGGGGGCTTTCTCACAGATTGGATCGTCTGTGATCATTTCTTTATGAGGTATATGTATGTTTGTATGTATGTAATATATAAATATTATATAATTAATATCTATATTTCTATATAATATATATATTATATATTATATATTTCTTTCATTTATTATTTATGTGTGTGTGTGTTTGTTAATTTATGGAAATATATAATATAAATATATATACTTAATTATATATTAATATAATGCTATATATATATATATAAACACCCAAATAATAAATAACATGTTATATATGTTGCATATATATATATATATATATATATTATATTTATATATGACCACACATATAAATAAACAAAACATATATGTATATATCTTATACATATTATATATATATATATAATACTACTATATATATATATATATATATATATATATCCATATTCTATTATTTTTTTTTATGCAGATATGTATATAATTATACATACTCGCGATCATTGCGCCGTTTATGCAACGAGAGTGGTTTTGTAGGTGTAGCGATGTATATATATTAGAAGTGGTTTAATGACGTATTATATTCAGCCTCGCGATCATTGCGCGGTTGTTCAACGTGGTGGTTTTGTAGGTGTGCAGTATATAATATATGCTATGTTGTATATATATATATATATATATATATATATGTATCTATACAGTAATATAGTAATATACTTATAGTTTATAATGTATATCTATATCCGAGCAAAATACTATGTAAATATATACGTATTATGTACCCATTTATATCTATATCGAAGTGTTTAAAAAACACACACACAAATACACACAAACACACAACACAATAACACCTATATATCTATATATATATATTATATATATATACCAATATTATATGTATGTCTTAATATGTATCTATAATATATATATTATATGTATATATACTATATATGTATATATATCTTATATAATATAAAAATATATTATATATATATATATATATGTATGTATACATGTATAACATTTATATATTATATATTATATATATAGTTATATATATATAATATATGTATATATATATTTCATATTATATAACTATCCACACCCACACACACACACACACACACACAACACGCACACACATATATATATATATATATATATAACCCCCACCCTATTATATACATATACACACCATAAGTACATATACTTGTATTCTATATATATGTATATATATATCATATATTATATATATGTATGTATGTTATACATATATATATATATACTAAATAATATCTATATTTACTAAAATATATATATGATATATATATTGTATGAACAATGTATATTAGTTATACAACAACTCGACCACACCCACACACCACACACCCCACACACATACATAAAATTCTCAACATAATATAATCCTACTACATCACTATATTAAATTAGAATACACAACACAAACCCATATAACAATCAGTCAACACATACACAGCACACACACTCCCACACGACACACATATATATATATATAAACTATTTATATATATAAATATAAGTATACTAAACAAATATATATATATACATAATACTATATACCATATACACATAATACACTACACCAATACCAACCTACTGAAAGCACCACACACCTTACCAACCGGCGCAATGATCGCGAGGCTGAATATTACGTACATTCAGCCACTTCTAGATTAGGTGACGCTTTTCCTACTTCTTATTAACGGTGACGTTTGAGACTCGTTTTTGGTTTAGTTCTCGCGTGGCGCAACGTGGTAGCTTGAGTCGTATTTTTTTTATTTTTTTTTTTTTTATCCCTTGCGGTTTCTTATAATTTTGGCTGGACTTTTTGTTTGTTTCTTTTGTATCTATTCTTTTTTTTGGCGGTTGTGATGTGGGTTGATAGTCTCATTATTATTGCTATTTACACTATGGCTATTCTGCAAATAGGAACATTAACACCAAAATAGTTACTGTCCTTTTTTTAAAACTAAATCTTCAGAATGGTCTATGATACTTCCCTTATAGTCATATCTAAGCAAATATCAATTCCTTAATCAAGATAACTATACTCGACGCTATATTCACACTCGCCGACCGCTAGTTCCGTAGTTCCCAAGAGAAAAGAAGTCTCAATTTAAGACCTGTCGACCGAATTCCTCACAGGCACATTAGAGCATGTTGGAGATGCTAGAACAGCGGCTGACACCTCATGCAAGCAACTACATAGTTTTTTAGTTGTTGCGTTTTCACTACGTCAGCGAGTCTTACGTAGAATGAAGACCCGTTCCTCTAGAAACTGTAAAATACCTATGGCATTGTTGATATTATTACTGTTTACCATTACAACCATTATTATTAGGGTTGCTATCTCCACCACCTTTATTACTACTATTATAACCACTATGAAAATACACCCATTACAAATACAAACAACAACAACAACAAAAGATTAAATAGTCACGTTTATTCATCTAATCAATAGCAAATACACGTTCATTCATCTAACAGATTAAACGATATCGAAATAACACTAATAAAACAATATCTAAAGAGAAAACAAAAGCAAAAACATAAACAACAACAATAAATATCCAAATTCCTTTTTTTTGTTAGTTTTTCAGATTGCTATCAAACAAATCAGAGTTTGATCATAACTCTAAACAAACCTCGTGCACACTGGATAATTACATTTGATGTATTTCCTCAATCCATTAGTTGTTGTGATGTTAAATAAACTGAATTTGCGAGGGAGATAAAACAGTTACAGGAAGCGCAATGAATATCCTGCTGAATGCAAAAAAGTCAACAAATATTTCGTAATCGTGTTCATGAAACTGCACGTTGACTCGTACATGCACGTGGACAAACGCACGTATTCTCGGTCTGATAGATAAGCAAATAATGTTGCATCATAGATACATAGGAAAGTCTGGAAACTACTCTACGGGTCTCCTCTCTACTTCTTTGCACGGGGTACTCACTCTTCTTTCGCTCTCTCGCTCTCTCGTCTCTTCTCTCATCATCTTCTCTCTTATCTCTCTCCTCTCTTATATCTAGAGATAGTCACTATATCCCAATATATATATATATACGTATCAATGAATATATATTAATCACTATTATATATATACATACTATTATATATATATATATATATATATATATATATATATATATCGTTCAATATATTATAATTATTATATATAACTATATCATATATACATATGACACAGAGACACAGGAGTGAGAGAGAGAGAGAGAAGATAGGTAGATATAGACATCGAAATAGATAGATAGATATATGTATGTACGTATAAGTGTGCATATGAACATACTTGCGTGTTCATATGTATCAAAACAGATGTAATAAGACTTAAACTGTCAACTGCGCCTTTTCCTTTGCAATGGGGCAGCGGTGCTAAGTGACGCCCACCCGCCGCCGCTCTTCAAGGCAACGGCAAACTACCTTCATTTTTTTATTTTATTATTTTTTTTTTTCAAGTGACACATGATTAACATACGCACAGGTAATAAGCGATTCCAACCGAGCATACTTGAGCGCCATTTGTGGATGTTTATGTGACTTTATGAGACGATAAATATATTTCTCAAATGGATGTTAATGCGTGCAGATGTAAGAAGGAGGGTGAGGGAGTGAGTGAGTGAAGGAGATTGAGAAGAAATGTAAATTTTGTGAGATTTTGTATAAATCTAAATCTAGTAAGGAGAGAGGGGGAGCGAGAGGCTGATAGAGAGTAAGGTAAGGAGAATGAGAGAGAGTAACAGAGAGAGAGAGTGAAGAAAAAATGAGAGAGAGAAAAAAAGAAAAGAAAGAGAAAGAGAGAAAGAGAGAGAGAGGGAAGGAGGGAGGGAAGGAGAAAGAGAGAGAGAAATAGAGAGAGAGAGAGAGAGAGAGAGAGAGAGAGAGAGAGAGAGAGAGAGAGAGAGGAAGGGAGGGATGGATAGGGAGAGGGAGAGAGAGAGAAAGAGAGAGAGAGAGAATCGAGTATATATGCATTGATTTCCTGAGAGATACATATAGAAACAGACCCACGAAACAGAAAAGGTAATCGAAAAAAAAGCACTTAGGCAGACCTTTTTATTTGTATTTTTTCGTCTTTTTGATTTATTATTATTATTATTATCATTATTATCAATTTAATGTCCTTTTTCTGTTTTTTTTCTCTCTTTTTCGTCTTTTCCTCCGTAAGCTTACTAGTCCTCGACTCCGCCCACTCCACTATGCATCTCCTCGTCCTCAAAGGCATCCACTTCACTCTTCTGTCTCGTGTGAGCTGTCAACATCTCTTCTCGCCTCCTTGCACTAACATGCCGTTGCAATTTGCTTTGCACTTTTGCCACATGATAGCGAGCGCCAGAAATCGCAACGGACTCTGAATGAAGAAACAAGACGTTGGAAGAAGTGGAAAAGAAAAAAAAAAGAGAAGAAAAAAACATGACAGATAAAAATGAGAAGAAGAAGAAGAAATAGATAAGAATGAGAAGAAGAAGAAGATGAACAAGACAAGAATGAGAAGAAGAAGAAGAAATAGATAAGAATGAGAAGAAGAAGAAGATGAACAAGACAAGAATGAGAAGAAGAAGAAGATGAACAAGACAAGAATGAGAAGAAGAAGAAGAAATAGATAAGAATGAGAAGAAGAAGAAGATGAACAAGACAAGAATGAGAAGAAGAAGAAGAAATAGATAAGAATGAGAAGAAGAAGAAGAAATAGATAAGAATGAGAAGAAGAAGAAGAAATAGATAAGAATGAGAAGAAGAAGAAGAAATAGATAAGAATGAGAAGAAGAAGAAGAAATAGATAAGAATGAGAAGAAGAAGAAGAAATAGATAAGAATGAGAAGAAGAAGAAGAAATAGATAAGAATGAGAAGAAGAAGAAGAAATAGATAAGAATGAGAAGAAGAAGAAGAAATAGATAAGAATGAGAAGAAGAAGAAGATGAACAAGACAAGAATGAGAAGAAGAAGAAGAAATAGATAAGAATGAGAAGAAGAAGAAGAAATAGATAAGAATGAGAAGAAGAAGAAGAAATAGATAAGAATGAGAAGAAGAAGAAGAAATAGATAAGAATGAGAAGAAGAAGAAGAAATAGATAAGAATGAGAAGAAGAAGAAGAAATAGATAAGAATGAGAAGAAGAAGAAGAAATAGATAAGAATGAGAAGAAGAACAAGAAATACATAAGAATGAGAAGAAGAAGAAGATGAACAAGACAAGAATGAGAAGAAGAAGAAGATGAACAAGACAAGAATGAGAAGAAGAAGAAGATGAACAAGACAAGAATGAGAAGAAGAAGAAGAAATAGATAAGAATGAGAAGAAGAAGAAGATGAACAAGACAAGAATGAGAAGAAGAAGAAGAAATAGATAAGAATGAGAAGAAGAAGAAGAAATAGATAAGAATGAGAAGAAGAAGAAGAAATAGATAAGAATGAGAAGAAGAAGAAGAAATAGATAAGAATGAGAAGAAGAAGAAGAAATAGATAAGAATGAGAAGAAGAAGAAGAAATAGATAAGAATGAGAAGAAGAAGAAGAAATAGATAAGAATGAGAAGAAGAAGAAGAAATAGATAAGAATGAGAAGAAGAAGAAGAAATAGATAAGAATGAGAAGAAGAAGAAGAAATAGATAAGAATGAGAAGAAGAAGAAGAAATAGATATGAATGAAAGAGATAATAAGAAGAGGAAAAGGAAAAGGAAAATAAGAAGAGGAAAAGGAAAAGGAAAATAATAAGAAGAAAAGGAAAAAGAAGAAGAGGTAGAAGAACACAAACATCGAAGAAAAAGAAGGGAAGTAAAAGAAAAGAAGAAGAATGAGAAGAAGAAGAAGATGAACAAGACAAGAATGAGAAGAAGAAGAAGAAATAGATAAATAAATAGAAGAGGGAAATGAAGAAATAAGAAGATAAGGAAGAAAAGGAAAAAAAGATGAAAGGAAAAAAGAAGATTTGGTTAGAGGACACAAAACATAGAAAGAAGGGAAGTTAAAAGGAAAGAAGAAGAATGAGGGAAGAAATGAGGAGAAATGAAGGGAAGAAAAGAAGAAGAATGAGAAGAAGAAGAAGATGAACAAGACAAGAATGAGAAGAAGAAGAAGAAATAGATAAGAATGAGAAGAAAAAAAATAATAATAAAAGGAAGAAAACGAAAGAAAGATGAAAAGAAAATGTAAGAACACACACACACACAAAGGAAAACGGTCATGACACGTAAGTAGGTAAGAAAAAGGATTACAGTGGAAGCAGCAAAGAGAAAATGAGGCTCAAGTGAGCGAAGAGATTACAGACTCATTCACACACAAGATATATGATGTTTTTATTATATCTGAGGCTCTGGGGCCGCCTTGTAAAAACCCACCGTGGAGATCGACCCCCGTAACAAAGTGGGGTATTTGGACTTCGCTGATGCTGCTCCTTTGTCGTAATTTGGGCTTCGGGCTAATCTGCCTTTTTTTGTCTGCTCATCTGATTTTTTTTTTTTTTTTTTTGGGGGGGGGTCATCAGTATATAGGTTATTTATACACGAAGGCACACACACACACACACACGCACGCACCCGCATCCGCACGCGCACCCGCACACGCACACGCACACACGCACACGCACATATATGCATATAAATACAAAAAGCTAGAAATGCAAGACGGACGTAGCTGGACACACGAGCTGGCCTTCCTCCCTTACGCAACTCGAACATAATATGGCCACGGCCTCCGATAAGTAGCCATATCATATGAGCCATTTATGAGTTGCTTTCTCTCTTTCTGTCTCTCTGTCTCTGTCTCTCATCCCTTCTCTCTCTCTCTCTGTCTCTCCTCCCCTCTCCTCTCTCTTTTCCTCTCCTTTCCCTTTTCTATCCCCTCCGCCCTCTCTCCCTTCCTCTACCACCCTTTCTTCCCTTCCTCACCCTCCCCAATCCCTAACCCCCCTTCCCCCCCTCTCTCTCTCTCTCTTTCTCTTTCTCTTTCCCTCTCCCTCCCCCTTTTTCTACCCCCTCCGCCCTCTCTCCCTTCCCCTACCACCCTTTCTTCCCTCCCT
>NW_028234410.1:10730846-10735846 GCF_977035675.1 Penaeus japonicus
AATATGGTGTGTGAATCTTATATTCGAAGGTTGGGTGATATGTTTATTTTTTTTTTTTGTTAATTGACATCGCAATCGTTTTTTACTTTTTTTTTTTTCGTTTTTTTTTTTTTCTAAGGTGCATATTTTCTTTCGACGTTTAACTCAAAGGCGCTCTTGCCAACAGTTTGAGCAACTATTTATCTCTTTTTTTTTTGGGGGGGGGGGGGGATTGTACTTTTTAAAGAGGGGTAGGTTCTCGAAGGCATATTCGATATCCTATTCTTTATCTATCCATTGTTTTTTCACATAAATATCAGGATACGTTCTATACCGATAGTACGATCGCATCACGTCTTGTGTATACACTGTACTTGCTCTGTTTGGTGTTGACTCAAGCTGTGAAACATTCCATCTTTTGCAGTATTGTGTGCTCGTTTCATACTGAACCAAGTGTTAAAAAGAGAAGACTTAGATGATAAATATATATATGGCTGAAAGAGAGAGAGAGAGAGAGAGAGAGAGAAAGGGGGGGAGGGAGGGAGAGAGAGAGAGAGAGAGAGAGAGAGAGAGAGAAAGAGAGAGAGAGAAAGAGAGAGAAAGAGAGAGAGAGAGAGAGAGAGAGAGAGAGAGAGAGAGAGAGAGAGAGAGAGAGAGAGAGAGAGAGAAAGGGAGAGAGAGAGAAAGCGAGAGAGACGAAACAACAACAACAAAAGACAGGAGTAGAGAAAAACAAAACAAACAAAACAAGAAAGCCAAGCACCCTCACCCCCCAAAATCAACCAAACAAACAAACAAAAACGACACCAACAAAACCCCGACAATTCCGAAGGTGCAAAAGCCCGCGAGAGAAAACGGATAAGGAGCGCGCCCGCGTCGTAATTGGAACGGCATAGGATGTCTAAATGAAATGTCATTCGATGCATATAAATGTCACAAACACAAAAGGCGACACCATCTATTCAGCCAGAACCGTTTGGCAGAAATGACCATGCCTTTAGAACCGAGAACACTCTTGGTTCGCCTTTGTTTTTATGTATGTGTTTGGTTCTGCGGCGGTTTCCCCCGGACCGCGACTGAGGTTTCATTTTGGGAAAGACTCGAACACGAGCTGTCCGAATTGTAAATGCTTCGACGATTGAATTCCCTGCACACGCTTCCTGATGTTTTTTTTTTTTTCTTTTTTTTTTTTCTTTCGCTGGAGAGGGGTTTGGCTCTCTCTCTCTCTCTCTCTCTCTCTCTCCCTCTCCCTCTCCTGTAAGCTCAGATGCATTTTTTTTTTTGGGGGGGGGGAGGCGAGAGAAATGTTACATAACAGTTTTTTTTAATCGAAAGAGAGCGTAGCCACATTAGGCAGTTGATGGTATTTTATCAACAAGCAGTTAACATTTTTTTCGAAGTGAAAATACCAATTCAGTTTTGTTTATTTTTTTAACCTGATTCTCATTTTTTTTTTTTTTTTTTTTTTTTTTACCAGACTTCAACAAAGTAGTTTCATTCTACAACTTTTATGTTTCTTTGTTATCTTCATATCTGTCTGTGCACCTCCCCCTTCTCTCTCTTTCTCTGTCTGTCTGTCTCTCTCTCTCTCTCTCTCTCACTCTCTCTCTCTCTCTCTCTCTCTTCTCATTGCTTCTCTCTATTCCCCTTTTCTCTCTCTTTCTCTTTTCCTTTATCTCTTTTTGTCTCTCCATTTATTAGTTTATTCTCTTTCTCTCACTCCTCACCCCCTGCCTCATTCTCTCCCCTCCTCTCTTTCTCTCTCGCCCCACAATGATTAGGTTTCCAACTGCTGCTTCCATACAAGGTTTCTTTCTATTCTCTCTCTCTCTCTCTCTCTCTCTCTCTCTCTCTCTCTCACTCTTACCCCCCCTCCCTCTCTCTCTCTCTCTTTTTCTCTCCCCCCCCTCTCTCTCACTTTTACTACTCCCCTCTCTCTTTCTCTCCTTCTCTCTCACACTCTTACTACCCCCCCTCTTTTTCTTTCTCTCTCTCTTTCTCTTTCTCTCCCCCTCTTTCTCACTGTAACTCCCTCTCTCTCTATCTGTCTCTCTCTGTCTCTCTCTCTCTCTCTCTCTCTCTCTCTCTCTCTCTCTCTCTCTCTCTCTCTCTCTCTCTCTCTCTCTCTCTCTCCCCCCTTCTTTACACCCTTCATGCTGTGTTTTTTAGGGAGAAAAATCTTCTTTTTTTTCCCCTTCCTTTTCTCCTGGTGATATGTGTGTCATCTAACTATTACTGTGTTAGGGACGCGGCTAGAAATGTATTCATGTATGTAAATAGGAGAGAAGACATTCCCCTTTCCCGAAGGAGATGGGCGTGAGGGGTGGGCGTGAGGGGTAGGCTTTAGGGTTTTGGGCGTGATAGGTAGTGGGGGGTGGGGGGTAAATGGTAGGCATTGGTTTTGTGGGGGTGAGGGTGTTCGTGAGGTGTGGGGGTTGGGGGGGTGGGGGTGGAAGGGGGATAGATAGGAAAGAGGTGTGAGGATAGGCTGAGGTGGGGAAAAGGTGGGCGTGATAGGTGGGAGAAAAAGTTGGCGTGATAGGTAGGGGTAAGGGTGGGCGTGATAGGTAGCAGAAAAAGTGGGCGTAATAGGTAGGAGAAAAGTGGGCGTAATAGATAGGAGAAAAAGTAAGCGTGATAGGTGGGGGTAAGGGTGGGCGTGATAGGTGTGGGTAGGGGTGGGCCTGATGGGCGAATGGGGGCGTATGGGAAGGGGTAAGGGAAAGGGATTCGATGCAGGCTATGAAATCTGCCTCGTCTACCCGCGCTGGACATTTGACGCCACGCCACGCCGCCGGTGCAATTCCGTGTGTGGGGGTTTCTCGTCCCGCTGGGTTTCCGCCTTCTGTCCTTGTTGCGTTGTATTTGTTTTTATTTTTTTTTTGCTTGTTTGGTTGAGCTTTCTTATCGTGTTTTTTTTTTATTTATTTATTTTTGTAATTCTTTCTCTTTCTCTCCTTCTATGATTATACAATGCTCTCACTCTCTTTCTCTCTCTCTCTCTTCTTGCTATTTTTTTATTTGCATTTTTAATATATTATATTTTCCTTCTTTAGTCTTTGTTTGTTTTATTTTTTCTTGAAATATTTACTCACTTTCTTTGAAATTTCAAATATCTTTTTCTTTCTCTCTTTGTTTTGGATGTATTTCTCTCATTTATTAATTTCCATTTCTGTGATTTCCATATTTTTTGTATATTACCTATTTAACTATTTATCTCTGCATACCAAGTTCGTTTTAAGATTTTTATTCCCTCTCTCTCACTCCCCTTCCCTTCCTCACCCCTTCCCGTCCCCTACTCTCTCCTTTCCTCCCTGCTTCCCTCTCTCCCTCTCATTCACACTCCCTCCCTCTCTCTTCTTTTCTCTCCCTCTTCCTCTCTCACGCACCCACACGCACACTCCACTCTCCATATTTGGTCCTAAAAACAAAAGCACATTAAAACCTATTCACTCATTCGCCCCTTTCCATTTACTGTTTTATTATACGACCTCCTCTCACTTCCTCCTCTCGTCTAACTCTGTTTCCTTTTTCCTTCGAAAATATGACAAGGGAACACGAGGCAGGAACCCCCTCCCCCTCCCCTTCCCTCCACGCCCCTCCCTCTGAGTCTGAGTCTCGAGAGCATTCGGGTCTACGGCACACATGCATTAGAAAACACACACACACACACATATATATATATTTATATATAGATAGATAAATAGATAGATAAAATAGATAGATCCACACACGCGCGCGCGCACACATAAACAAAAAAGCACGAATATGTGCATACGTACACACATGCATACACATACACGTACACATACTCTCAGAGAGACCCACTTTCATTTTACCGAACGATTCAAAATAGTTCCATTTATTGCACAAAGTTTGGCACAAAATATTTGATTTATTATCCTGTTTCAGTAATTTCCTTTTAAACTGTGTTTTTAAAGAAATTCTTGAAGGGATTATCATAAAACTGATTTTACTGATGTTTTATAATTTTCTTTCCTTCTTCTTCTTCTTATCTATTTATCTATCTACCTATCTATCGGTCTGTGTATCTATCTATCTATCTATCAAACTCTCTCTCTCTCTCTCTCTCTCTCTCTCTCTCTCTCTCTCTCTATATATATATATATATATATATATATATATATATATATATATAAATATATATCAAAGATAAGTATGAATTCAGAAAGACGGAGGAAGAGCAACAGCGACAAAGAGAGAGAGAGAGAGAGAGAGAAAGAGAGAGAGAGAGAGAGAGAGAGAGAGAGAGAGAGAGAGAGAGAAAGAGAGAGAGAGAGAGAGAGAGAGTGACAGAGAGAAAGTAAGAGTAAGGCACAGTGACGCTTTCCAGACTGATGGATGGATGGACTATGCAGAGCAAGGCTTCCTTGGCGGGTGAAAAATACAAAAATGTAAATGACCTTTGCGTGAAAACATATAGCGGAGATAAATAAAACACTGGTGTGGAACAATGGAACCAAATACCATTTCTTCCACCCTTGGAAGTTGATAAAAAAAAGGAAGAAAAAAAAAATTCTGGCGGAGAAAAGCACACAGAATGCAGTACTGTGAGAGAATATAATATAACACTCCTCAGAATTATGTATGTAACAAAATATTTGTTCCTAGCGTCAGGCTACAAGCAGCAATATTTCACCGCCAGGAACGGGCACCAAAATAACCCAAGCTTTAAGCAGCGAGCGGTGGCATTCGTAAACAAATGCGAGAAACTCTCACTTGACTACGGCAACAGTACGCAGTTAATTCATGTGTTGAGCTCTATTGTTGGAACTTTGTTACGCCGACCCTTTTCCTACAAAGACGTTTTATCGCTGGTATAATAGCAAGGCGAGGGAAAGAGTGGAAGACGTGTGCACACACATGAACGTACACTGTGAGTGAAAGAGGGAGAGAGGGAGAGGGGTGTGGGTGGGAGCAGGAGGGGGAAAGGGGATGGGAGAGGGAGAGGGAGATGGAGAGAGAGGGAGAGGGAGAGGGAGAGGGAGAGGGGGATTGAG
>NW_028234410.1:10758346-10763346 GCF_977035675.1 Penaeus japonicus
TATTTTAATTCGTTTTATATAAACTTTATAATTTGTATAATTATTTTTTATTTTTCTACATTATTACTTTTTTCGTAGAGGCAATAAAATGATTTAATATAAGAGTGAGGGAGATTCCCACCCCAATATGTAATATGTTGTTACAATGGTGAACTACAATTCAATAGATTTTTCAGGGTAAATTCACACTTTCTAGTTTATTTCTGGGATCCTGCAGCCTACCCCTGTTTCTCCTCCCCTCCCTCCCCCCCCCCCCTCCTCCCCTCCTCTCTCTCTCTCTTTCTCTCCTCCCCGCTCTTTTCACCCCCTTCCCTCTTTCTTCCATCATATATCTCTTCTCTCCCTTCTTCCTTTTCTTTTCTCTCTTTCTTTTCTTCTCTATCCCCCCTTTTCTCCCTTTTACTCTCTTTATCTCCATTCTTTCCATGTCCTCGGGGCGGAAACTGCATGGCCCTATAAATACTTAATGCTCTTAATATGGCTTCCCGTTAACATGCTCGGCACATAATCCGGCTATGCAAACACCAAGATTACATTTTCGCTTGTTGTCATTTTCATTCTTCTTTCTTTGATCGCTCTTTCTTTCCTTCTTTACCTCTCTCCTCCTCTTCTTATTTTCTCTTTCTTTATCTCTCTTCTCTTTCTCTCTTTTTTTTCTTTCGCTCTTTCTTCTCTCTCTCGTTTTCTCCCCCCCCCCCACACCAGCCAATCTCTCTCTCTCTCTTTCTCTCCCCACCCTCTATTTCTCTCCATCCCCTCACATTACCCCCTACCCCTCTCTCCTTATACCTCTGCCTCCCTCACCCCTACCCCTACCCCCTCCCACTCCGCCCACCCCCACCCCCTCTCATGATAAGAGGGAGGCCGCGAGAATGAGACGCTCTTCGGCCTCTGAGATCACCGGACCTTCAATTAGGCCGGAGTGACGTCATCCATACTGATTGACCTCTGACTGACCTTTCCATTCCCTCCTCGCGACCCTTTTTTTCCCATGTGACCTTGCGATGCGCCCTCTTGTGACCCTCTCATTGTTGAGATGACCCTCGTGTTTCCCCTGTGTTTCCTGTTTCTCTCGCTCTGTGTTTCTCTCCTCTCTCTCTCTCTCTCTCTCTCTCTCTCTCTCTCTCTCTCTCTCTCTCTCTCTCTCTCTCTCTCTCTCTCTCTCTCTCTCTCTCTCTCTCTTCTTTTTTCTCTCTCTCTCTCTGTTTCCCTCTCTCTCTTCTCTCTCTCTCTCTCTCTCTCTCTCTCTCTCTCTCTCTCTCTCTCTCTCTCTCTCTCTCTCTCTCTCTCTCTCTCTCTCTCTCTCTCTCTCTCTCTCTCTCTCTCTCTCTCGTTTTTCTTCCCCTCTGTTCTCAGTATGTCAATCCTTTCTTGAACGCTTTTGGTTGAGAGTTTTATCCATATCCATTTCTACACTAAAGCTTTATCGAATTTCACTATTTTTTTGTACATAGATATCTGCATAACTGTCTCTCCATCTTCCGCCTTTAATCTAAACCTATTAATCCATCTCTTTATCTACAATTGAATCTATCCTACGTTAGAAAGGGGATCCAGTCAGTCACAGGCCTGAAACCAGAGTGCCGGAAGGGGAGGCGAAGGCGTAAAATAGGATTAAAGAAGATCACATTAAAATATGTTCATGTATACTTTGTGTAGTGTGTCGTACATCTGCCGTGTTTTTTTTTCAAAGTAAATGTGATTTATGGTGGCTTGTGTTTGATTGTTGGTGCATGACTGTTTTATCATTTTAAGGGGTGTGTTTTTATTAGTGTTTTTTTTTTTATACATATGTGTGCCTACGTATTATATTTATGTATGCATAATATATGTATATGTATGTATATATATATATATATATATATATATATATATATATATATTATATATATATGTGTGTATGTGTGTGTGTGTGTGTGTGTGTGTGTGTATGTATATGTATATGTATACCTATATCTATCTATCTATTTATCTATCTATCTATCTATATGTGTATGTGTGTGTGTATTCATATGTTTTAGGTTTAGTTTTTAAGTATGCACAAGTTCTGTTTCAATGTGGTTGTATGTAGTTGTTTGTTTATGCGCGATGTGTAAGACTTAAATATACTTGGCTGTAATAGCATGTCTGTATTACGCCCTCTCCCCCCCAAAAAAAAAAAAAAAAATAAAATAAAATAAATAAATAAAAGCGGAACTAAGGCTCGAAGAATAAGAAAAGTAACCTTCTCTCCCCCTCCTCCCCCCATTCACCCCTATCCCCCCCCCGACACACAGCATCATTATCATCTAACTTCGCAGCATCATTAATTAACAGCATCTATAATCAGGACGCGATCTCAGGCGCCTCGATCTCGGGCCTTCACGGAAGAGCAATAATTATTTTTCTCTCTTTATTCCACCTCTTTCTTCTACTGCTTATCTCCCTTGTTTGTCTCGTCCGGGAAAGTGATCAGAGGGTAATGGTTTAAGGAGGGGTAAGGGGGGAGGGGGAGGAGGAAGGGGGAAAGGGGAAGGGGTGAAGGAGGAGGGAGGGGGAGAAAGGGAGGGGGAAGGGGAGGGGTAAGGGATGGGGTAGGGAAGGGGTAGGGGTTGGAGGAGGAGGAAAGGGGAGGGGGGGGAGGTCTGCTTGTGTCTGTGTCTTTCTCTTTCTGTCTCTCTCACTCTCTCTCTCCCTCCCTCTCTCTCTCTCTCTCTCTCTCTCTCTCTCTCTCTCTCTCTCTCTCTCTCTATATATATATATATATATATATATATATATATATATATATATATACACATATACATATATATATATATATATATATATATATATACAAAAAAATATATATATATCTATATATATAAATATATATATATATATTATATATATATATATATATATATATATATATATATATGTATGTATGTATGTATGTATGTATACATCACAAACAACAACAACAAAACATGAATGAAGAATTAAGCACAGTATTTTTTCCCATTTTTCCTACCCAAACTCCAAGGACTGGAAGTGATTACGGAACTAATGAAGTCTTCATAATTCATTACAAGATGCGCGGTAATAATTAAGGTTCTGATTTTGTGTAAGGCGATTGTCACAGGGCGAAGGGACACGAAAAAATGATTGAAAAATTTCATGCTTCAATTCTTCCGATATTTCCGTCTTTGTTTTCTGTTTTCTTCTCCTCTTTTCTGATACATATTTTGTTTGTTCTGTTATTTTTTGTTTATTCTTTTGGGTCATTATTTGGTTACTCGTTTTTTATATATTTTTTTCTTCAGATACGTTTTCTATTTCTTTTCTCCTTCCCGTTTTCTTCAAATTCAAATTTTCTCTCTTTATATATATATATATATATATATATATATATATATATATATATATATATATATATATATATCTTATCTTTCCTCTTCCTACAATTTTTCAATCAATTTCTTCTCTAACGCGACTCTTCCTAACTCCTCCTTTTCCTCTCCCCTTCCTCCCCTCTCCCCTCTTTTGCTCAGGGAAAAGGGCGACAGCAAAGGGGAGGCGATAATCCCCTTATTGTGTCTGCTTCTGTCCTTTTTTGGACACATTAACTTTTTTTTTTTTTACACTTATAACGAGAAATGTGTTTTATTTATCTATTTATCTATCTATTTGGTTCCAAGGATAGTGTAAATGGATATCGTGATGTGTTCTCTGTTATCTATCCGATAATTTATCTATTTTTTTTTCCTTCTATCTCTCTTCTTTGATGCTGATTTATATTTTTTAGAAATGAAAGAAGGATGAAGAGGAAGGAGAGGGGAGCGTGTAAAACGAAGAGGGAGAGAGAGAGAGAGAGAGAGAGAGAGAGAGAGAGAGAGAGAGAGAGAGAGAGAGAGAGAGAGAGAGAGAGAGAGAGAGAGAGAGAGAGAGAGAGAGAGAGAGAGAGAGAGAGAGGAAGAAAAAAAAAAGGGAAGGAGGGAGGGAAATAGAAAATGTAAAGAAATATGTAATAGAAAAAGAAAGGAAAAACTAAAAGAGAAAGGAACAACAACAACAACAAATACCCAGCACGCGCTAACCTTTTTTTCTTTTTCTTTTTTTTTTACTTTCGCTCTCACACATGAATATGCACTCCTCTCCCACCCCGAAATTCTCTCTCCCACACAATGCTCAGTCGCGCACTCACACGCACGCACACAATATGCCCCATTACTCGCTGGTTCCCATAGTCGAGAAGACGGCGTTGGGAGGTCTATCGGCCCGACGCCATCTTTTCTCTGCCATCCTTTGCCATAAAACTACAATGCGCTCATACCCTTCATATTATATCACAATGAAGGGAAGAGCATATCCTACTGTCCATTAGCTTATGTTATAATCATTTAACATAGCCTCCTCTCGTAGACCCATCAATTTAATGTTTCACGCACGGCGCACTTCTTTTGTTGTCACGTGACCCAGAGCGAGGGGTTTCCCGCGCAAATGGCCGCGGGATCTAAAGGATGTCCTATTTCCAGCCATAGAGATAGTCCTCTGACATCAGCGCTCTTAGATTTATATGTGAACGATTCTGATGATACGGATAAATGCTGATATATGTAGATAATCTCACGTTGACATGAAATAACACATTCATGTCTCGTATAAGATTGGCCTGTTATTTTTTTTCGCCCAAATGATACGCTATGCTTATTTCTACAGCTTTTGAATTTCGTTGAAGATATTCTGATATAAACAAAGATATAAGAAAAAGGAGTATTTGCCATATCAATATACACATAAAACTACACAAAGCCAAACACATAAGTTCACTTATATATAATATCGAGCAAAGAAGGCATGTAATGCGCGTCCCCACTACACGAACCAGATCTAGTCACATTATAGAGGGAGGTTGTGTTAGGGATGTCGTAAAATGCGTTTTCCTTCCCTTTATGCATTCCCTTGTTGTTTTTTAGTGCCTCCTCTCTTTTATCTATTTATCTATCTATCTAACTTTTTATTCATATATCTGTATTTAC
>NW_028234410.1:10770846-10773214 GCF_977035675.1 Penaeus japonicus
CTCTCTCTCCCTCTCTCTTTATCTCTCTCCCTCACCCCCCCACCTCTTTCTCCCTCTCTTTATATCTTTCCCCCTCTCTATCTATCTATTTTGTTTGACCCGCTTTTCCATTTGCCCTCCCCCCCCCTATTTCCCTTTCCCTCCCTTCTTCCCTTTCCCCCCCTCCCCTTCCTCTCTCTCGCCCCACTCTCTCTTCATTCTTTCTCTCTCTTTTTTCTCACTCACAATCACATCATACTCACTTCATCACTCTCCCTCCGCGCCTCTCTCTCTCTCCCTCTCTCCCTCTTTCACTCTCTCTCTTTATCTCTCTACTCCTTCTCATTTCTTCATCTCTTTGCATCTCCTTCTACTCTTCTTTTTTGTTGTTATTCTTCTTGCTTTTACGCCTATCATCTCCCTCTTATCGTGTCTCCTCCTAATTCTCTCCTCCTCTTCTCCTTGCATCGCCTTCTCTTTTCCTCTTCCTCTCCTTGCATCTCCTTCTTCTCTTTTCCTCTTCCTCTCTTTTCTTCTATTTTTCCTCTTCCTCTTTTTGTTTCTCCTCTTCCTCTTTTTCTTATTTCTAGCATCAATCTAGTCACACATTCACCACTTTCATTTTCTTTTTTTGTTTCATTTTGTGTTCAACACCTTTTTTTTTGTTTCATAACCACCACCCTCTTTCCTCTCTCCTTTTCATCTATTCGCTCGCCTCTTTTGTCGCTTTTCGCTTCTCGTCCTCCTATTTTCTACCCCCTCATATGATTCCTCCTTCGCCCCTCCCCTTCCTCTCCTCCTTCTCCTCCTAAATCCTTCCTCTTCCTCTCTTTAATTCTCCTAACCCTCTTCTCTCCCTAATTCTGCTTCTCCTCTCTCCTTCTCTTTCCTTCTCATTCGTATTTATCTCTCATCCCTCCCCCCTTAACCCCCTCCCCTTCTCCCTCTCTATCTATCTTCCTGTCTTACGAAAAAGATCATAAAAAAGAAAAAAGATAGACGGAAGGCGGAAGGGAGAAAGATCAGAGACAGATGGAGTAGAGGAAGGAGAGAGGATGGAGGGAGGAAGGAAGGGGGAAGGAGGGAGGAAGGAGGGGGAAGGAGGACAGAAGACCTCTAATGATGTCCTGTATTGTCCTTCTCCGGCAGGTCAGGGAAAGGTCAGGATGGACGAGCCTATTAATTGTAACGAGGAATGATGGGGACGTGGAAGGGAGGGGAAGGGGGGGGGCGAGGGGAAGGGGGGGCAAGGGGGCGAGGTGAAGGGAAAGGGGAAGGGGAAGGAGGAGGAGGAGGTGGAGATAGGAGAAGAGGAGGAGGAGGAGGGGGAGAAGGAGGAGGAGGAGGAGGAGGAGGAGGAGGTGGTGGTGGTAGTGGAATAGGAGGAGGAGGAGGAGGGGGAAGGATGAAAAGGGAAGGGAAGGGGGAAAAAGGGGAAGGGGGGAAGGGGAGGAAGGGGAAGGGGGAAGGGGAAGGGGAAGGGGAAGGGGAAGGGGAAGGGGAAGGGGAAGGGCAAGGGGAAGGGGAAGGGGAAGGGGAAGGAGAAGGAGAAAGAGAAGGAGGAGGAGGAGGAGGAGGAGGAGGAAAAGGAGTAGGAATAGGAGAAGGAGGAGGAGGAGGAGGAGGAGGAAAGGAGTAGGAATAGGAGAAGGAGGAGGAGAAAGAGGAGAAGGAGAAGGAGAAGAAGGAGGAGGAGGAGTGAGAGGAGGAGGAAGTGGAGAAGAAGAAGAAAGAGGAGGAAGAGGGGGAGTAGGAGGAAGAGAAGTAGGGGGAGGAGGGGAGAGAAGAGGAGGAGGACGAAGACAACTTCAAGAAAGGGGACGTGTACGTGGAGAAGAAAGAAGAGTCAGAGGAGGAGGGCGAGGAGGTGGAAGAGCAGAAGGAGGACAAAGTGGATGAGCGATGAAGGGTTGAGAAGAGAAGGAGGCGAGGAAGAGAGAGCTTCACTCGTCCATAGATCAAGTGGCCCTGTATTTGGCCAACAATCCCTGTCCATCTTGTGTCGTACATACACATCCACCATCTAACCGTATCCATCGATCTGCCCTCCTTGTGTCAACCACTCGAACTTCTAAAATCGACCTCAACCACCGATTATACACAAGCACCGACCATTACGACCATTCACAACCTAGTTTTCGTACTATTCTGAATTCCACTACATCAGCATAACATCACAGCTGGCTACAAACAACATCAAAGCTCTACAACTAAAGGACACTAGGCTTGCATCGCCATATTAGTTGGGTATCCTGTAATTAAACCACTTGCACGGTCCCTTCTGTCCCTTGTGTAAACAGAGGTCAGGGAACAGTTGCAACTGGCAGAGGGGGGTGGAGGGGAGATGGGGAGATGACGGGGTGGTGAAAGGAGGGGGGAGGTTGGGAGA
>NW_028234410.1:10783314-10788314 GCF_977035675.1 Penaeus japonicus
CGGAAAACGACACAAACAAACGACGAAAATTATGACTGACCCTTTCCTAACATTAGTAAAAAGAAGAAAGAAGAAGAAGAAAATAAAAAGAAAAGACAGGAAAGAGAGAGAGCGCGAGAGTGAGGGAGTGAGTGAGAGAGAGAGAGAGAGAGAGAGAGAGAGAGAGAGAGAGAGAGAGAGAGAGAGAGAGAGAGAGAGAGAGAGAGAGAGAGAGAGAGAGAGAGAATGAGATAGTTAGACGATTAGAGAGAGAGATAAAAGAGTAGGATAGATAGATAGATTGATAGATAGATAGATAGATAGATAGATAGAGAGAGAGAGAGAGAGAGAGAGAGAGAGAGAAATAGAGAGAGAGGAAGAGAGAGAGCGATAGAGAGAGAGAGAGAGAGAAAGAGAGACTGAGAGACAGAGAAGAGAGAGAGAGAGAAATAGAGAGAGAGAGAAAGAGAGAGAGAGAGACAGAGAAGAGAGAGAGAGAGAGAGAGAAAGAGAGAAATAGAGAGAGAGAGAGAGAGAGAGAGAGATAGAGAGATAGAGAGAGAGATAACAAAACAAGAGAAAAAAAAAACAAGCAAAATCAAAGCAAGAACAAAATCCGCGGCGGCCACGACAGAGGACGCGGCATTGAGCTATTTGGAAAAACATGATATTGCAAGACACTTTTGCACAGTTAGTAACGGTCCCGAGCGCACGTATGATGGAACACGGTGACTGAGATGATAGCGCTGGTATGTGTTTTTGTATTTGTTCCTTGGTTCCTGGTTCCTCTCCTTGTTTTCCGCTGCTTGGCTCGCTGCACATATGACGGGGGAGGAGAGGATGGGGAGATGACAGGAGGGCGAGGGGAGAAGGGTGAGGCGAAAGGAGAGGGGGGATAACAAGGGGTGTGGGGAGAGGAGGAGGGGAGGGGGAGGGTGGCGAGGGGAGAAGGAGGAGAGGAGAGGAGGACAACGGGCTTGCATGCGGGTACGGCAGATTGGAAGGATGAGGGGAGAATATATATATATGTATATATATGTATGTATATAGTAATATGAAGATAGTATATATTGAAATATATATATATATATATATATAGTGATATATATATAAATCATAAAGTTATTATATAAATATATATATATGTTATATAAATTATATATATATATATATATATATATATAATATATATAAGTAATGTATATATCAATATATACATATGTAACTATAACGTTATTACTGATATTGGATATATATATAGTATAGGCAAGAAGGTAGGTATGTATATATATATATATATAGGTATGCATGTATCTATGTATATATGTATATATGTATGTATGCAAGCATGTATGTATGTATGTATGTATGTATGCATGTATGTATGTATGCATGTATGTATGTATATGTGTGTGTGTGTGCGTGTGTACATACGTATTCTAGCTTGCTTACATGTATTTGTATGCGCGTATAAGCACGATTATATTTCCTCTATGAACGCATACACACAGCGAAACTTGAAGTGAAATGAAAAAAAAATATATAACGATGAAAGAACGAAAACATTTTGGAGGGGAGAGAAGATCAAAGCGAGACGATGAGAGAATCAACAAAATCATTCAATAGCGTAATGAAAGAAAAACAAAAAGGAATATTAGAGAAAGGAGAGAGAAATAGAAGGAACATTGGAGAAGAAAGAGAAAGAGACAGAGAGACAGAGAGAGAGAGAGAGAGAGAGAGAGAGAGAGAGAGAGAGAGAGAGAGAGAGAGAGAGAGAGAGAGAGAGAGAGAGAGAGAGAGAGGGAGAGAGAGAGATGGAGAGAGAGAGAGAGAGAGAGAGAGAAGAGAGGAGAGGAAGAGCGAGAGAGAGATCAAGAGTTAGAGAGGTAATAGAGAAAATCAATAGGCGAGAAGGAGGGGAGAAGAAAGAAAATGGAGTGAGGTGAGAGAAAAGAGAGAGAGAGAGAGAGAGAGAGAGAGAGATAGAGGAGAGAGAGAGAGAGGAAAGAAGCTCAGAGAGAAGCGAGAGAGAGAGAAGAGAGAGGGTACTCTTGAGAGAGGCGAGAGAAGAGAGACGAGAGAGAGAGAGTAGAGAAGAGAGAAGAGAGAGATGAATAGAAGAGAGAGAGAGAGAGAAGGAGAGGAGAGAGAGAGAGAGAGAGAGAGAGAGAGTATGTAGGGAGAGACGAGTTAGAGGAGAGAGAGAGAGAGAGATTGAGATGATGAGAATGAGAGAGAGAGAGAGAGAGAGAGAGAGCGAGAGATAGAGAGAGAGAGAGAGATAGAGAGATGGGAGAAGAGAAGAGAGGAGAGAGTAGATGAGGATTGGTGGAGAGAGCGGAGAGAGAGAGAGTAGAGAGAGTGAAGAGAATGAGGAGAGAAGAGCGCTGCGACAGAGAGAGACATTGGAGAGAGAGAGAGAGAGAGACAGAGAGAGAGAGAGAGAGAGAGAAAAGATGAGAGAGCGAGAGAGAGAGAGGAGGAAGAAGGAGAGAGGAAAGAGAGAGAGAGAGAGAGAGAGAGAGATAGAGAGAGGGAAGAGAGAGCGAGGGAGGAGAGAGAGAGAGAGAGAGGAGAGAGAGAGAGAGAGAGAGAGAGAGAAGGAAGGAGAAGAGAGAACAGTAGAGAAGCGAGAGAGAGGAGAGAGGAGAGAGCGAGAGAGCAACGAGAGAATAAGTAAGGAGAGGAAGAAAGGAGAGATGAGAGGCAGAGACGGAGGGAGAGAGGAGAACCAGAGAGAGATACGAGAGAGAGATGGAGAATGAACAGAGAGGCTGGGGTAGGAGAGAGGGAGGTTAGAGAGGAGGTAGAGGGAGAGAGAGAGAACATTGAGGAGAGAGAGGGGAGAACATGAGAGAGGGAGAGAGGGGTAAGAGATGTAAGAGAGAGAGAAGAGCGAGCAGAGATAGAGAGAGGAGAGAGAGAGAGAAGTGAGGAGAGGAGAGAGAGAGATGGAGAGACGAGAGAGGAGAGAGAGAGAGAGGAGAGTGGTCGAAGAGAAGAGAGAGAGAGTGAGAGCGGAGAGAGAGGAGAGAGAGAGAGAGAGGGAGAGAGGGAGAGTTAGCGGGTATATACGAGCGAGAGAGAGAGAGAAAGAGTGAGAGAGAGGAGACGGGAGGGAGAGAAGAGGGTAAAGAAGATGAGAGAGAGGAGAGAAAAGAGAAGTAGAGGAGAGAGCGAGAGAAGAGAGAAGAGAGAGAGAGAGAGATGAGAGGAGGAGAAAGAGATGAGGAGAGAGAGAAGAGCGAGAGAGAGAGAGAGAGAGAGAGAGGAGGAGAGGAGAGAGAGAGCGAGGAGAGAGAAGCGAGAGAGGATGAGAGCGAGAGGCGCGCGAGGAAGAAATATAGATGAGAGCGCGGATAGGAGGCGAGAGAGAGAGAGAGAGGAGATGGAGAGAGTTAGATGAGGGGGAGAGAGAGAGAGGAGGAGAGAGGAGGGACTGAGAGAGAGAGAGAGAGATGAGGAGAGAGAGAGAGGGAGAGAGGGTGGGAGATGAGAGAGAGAGGAAGAGAGGTGAGATAGGTGAGGAGAGGGAGAGAGAGAGAGAGAGAGAGATGAGAGAGGCGACGGAGGAGACGAGCGAGAGAGAGGAGGAGATGAGAGGAGAGGAGAGAGCGAGAGGGCGAGAGGAGAGGGAGAGAAGAGAGAGAGAGGGAGGAGAGCTGAGCACGAGGGGGAAGAGAGAGATGGAGGGAGAGGGGATGTAGATGAGAGGGGAGAGAGAGAGAGACGAGAGAGAGGAGGGTGAGAGAGAGGCGAGATGCGGAGATGAGAGGAGCCGAGAGGGGAGAGGAGCGAGAGGGAGGAAAGAGCGAGCGAGAAGAGGAGAGCAAAATGAGGGAATAAAGTGAAAGAGGTAAGCGAAGAAGAAAGAGGAATAAGAGAGAAAGAGAATGAAAAGACGAACGAAGCACAGAAGGCCAAAGCGAGATACGACAGTGATGGAGAAGGAACAGGAAAGGATGGGGGTAGAAGGGAGGGGTAGGGAGGGGGGTAAGGAAGTAGAAGTTGGCATTATTGGCACTTGAGGAAGGAAGGGGAGAGGAACAGAAGGGGGAAGAGAACGACGAAAGAAGAAAAAATTAAAGAAGAAAAAAAAGGAGGGAGACGAGAGAGGAATAGAGGAGGGAGAGAGAGGAGAGGAGAGAGAGAGAGAGGAGAGGAGACGAGAGAGAAGGAGAGAGAAGAGAGAGAGAGAGAGGAGAAGAGGAAGAGAGAGATGAGAGAGAGAGAGAGAAACGGTGAGAGAGAGGCGATAGAGAGAGAGAGAGAGAGAAATTTGAGAGAGAGAGAAGAGAGGAGAGAGGTGGAGTTTATTGTTAAAAGGGCGACCGCGAAGAGGAAAGAAAAAAAATGACCGAGGAGATGAAGAAAGAAGAGGAAGAGTCAGGATAAGCAGACCATAGATCACCCAGTGGTCAGCTGATCAGTAGATCCTGTGAAAATGATTCCGACGATGAGGCCATCAATATCACGTTACAAGGGTGGGGGGTGTGGGGGGATGTTGGGAGGGGGGTTGGTAGGGGGGCGGTGGGGCTAGGGGGATGGCAGGGAATTAGGGGATGGGTCGGTAGGGGGTTTTATTTGTTTTTGCTTTTTTTTTTTGTTGTATGTTAAGGGGGGAGGAAGGGGGAGGTGCAAGATTTCTCTCCCTTCTTGTGATATATATCTTATCCTTCCACCCCCACCCCCCCTCCATCGAAACCTCCCAATTCCTCCTCTTTTCTCTGCAATCTTGATAGGTGTTTTCATCTGCAAGGCTCTTCGTGATTGCTGGTGTAATAAGGTGGCGAAAATGTAGGCCTACATGTTCGTTACATAGGCCTCGTTGACAGTGGGATTTTCTCCTTGAAGATCACTGGCTGGAATTGCTCTTTGTAGGTTAATGATATGGTGTGAAAGATCTGATATCTATATCTATATCTAAATCTATACCTATATCTATATCTATATCAGTCTATCTATTTATCTACCTCTCTCTCTCTCTCTCTCTCTCTCTCTCTCTCTCTCTCTCTCTCTCT
>NW_028234410.1:10808314-10810814 GCF_977035675.1 Penaeus japonicus
TGATGATAATGACGATAATGGTAATGATAATAATGATGAAAATCATAATGTAATGATGGTAATAACAAAAATGAAAATAATAATAATAACAATCATAATGATAACGCTAACAATGATGATAATAATGATGATGATAATAATGAATAATATTTCATATAAATCTTGCAAGGTACAGAGTTCTATTAATAATGAAAATTACAATATCAATAATAAAATGATTATAGTAATGTCAGCATTGTGATAGCGACATTATCATTACTGACGACAATAGTAATAATGGCGATCATAATCATATCAACAAACTGATAATAATAATGATAACAATAATGATAATGATAATGGTGATGATAACAATAACAATAATAATGATAATAATAAGTAACAAGGATAATGGTAATGCTAATAATAAAAATAATGATAATGATAATAAGATAGTAATAATAGCAGTGATAATGATAGTAATAATGATAACAATGATAACGACACTGATGATAATGGTGATAATTAAAATAGCAGTAATAATAATAATGCTAATAATATTAATGATGATGATGATGATGATAATAATAATAATAAAAATAATAATAATAATAATAATGATAATAATAATAATAAAAATAATGATGATGATAATGATAATAATAATAATAAATAATGATGATAATGATAATGATGATATTAATAATAATAATGATATTGATAATAATGATAGTAACAACAATAATGATAATGATAATAATAATAACAATGATAATAATAATGATTTATAATGATGAAAATAATAAGGATAAGTATACCAGTGTTATTATCGATAATGATTAGGGGAAAAAAAAAAAAAAAAAAAAAAAAAAAAAAAAAAAAAAAAAAAATATATATATATATATATATATATATATATATATATATATATATATATATATATATATATGTATGTATGTATGTATATATATAATGAAAGGTCCGCTAAGACCTTGGGAAATGTATCTGCCTTACCTCACCTCATAGTTCCCGGGTCCCTTTATCAAGGTGCAGCATCCACCAGCTTTCCCGAGTGCACGGAGTACCGAGGCGACGTCCGGCGGAGTTCGCTGTTGCATGATATTAACATGAACGTACAAACCCGGAAGAATTTCATGTCAAAACGGTGAGAAATAATCCAAAGGAAAGCACGGATAGAACACGAATGACAATGAAATGGCAATGAAACTAAAAGAAGAAGAAGAAGAAGAAGAAGAAGAAGAAGAAGAAGACGAGGAAGAAGAAGAATAAGAAAACAAGCAGAAGACCAACGCAATGAAGGATGGAAGGACCAGATAAGTGAAAGGAAGACGAACAAAGTCAAAGAAAAGAATAGAAACCGAGAAAAAAAAAAAAAAATGAAGGAAGGAATCGAAACAGTAAAATAAAACGTGAAAAAAAAAATGAATACCTATAACTCAGAAAAAGGGAGTCACAGAAGAGGTTTGTAATACGTGAAAAAATAATGTAACAACCTTTAAAATTTGATAAAATCTTCATAAAAGAGTAACTAGAGACAAGGTAGGACCAGATGAGTGAAAGTAAGACGAACAATTTCAAAGAAAAGAATAGGAACCGTGAAAAAACAAACAAACAAACGATGGAAGGAATCGAAACAGTAAAATAAAACCTGAAAACGAACGGTCAAGCCAAAGTATAATATGACAAGAGAAGCAATTAATAAAACCAATAAAGATTGCTTAACAAGGATTGTAAATCATTCGAAACCTACAGCGGCAAGGAAGAAATTCAGGTAGATAACCCATTGAGAAAAAAAAAAAAAAAAAAAAAAAATCGAAATATTCTAGAGAAGTATAATAGGAGAAGAGAAAGACATTCAAAAATATTTTTAAAAGATTGGATAAGACGAGGAAAAAAAAAGGCAGAGGAAAAGAAAATCAATCACGGGATCCAATCACGAAGGAGGAAATCCAGTCTGCAATTAGAAAAGCAAGCACAGGAAGTCAGTCCCCAGGTATGGACGCAATACCCATCTTTATGACATAAGACCAGAAGATCGAAAAATCTGTGCAAAGAACTCAACGATCAGCTTCTTATTCACAAAACCATAATATAAGATTTTAAATGGAAGGGGAAAATGTGTAGCTTATAAGGACTACAGAAAAAAAAAAAAAAAAAAAAAAACGAACGAATGTTATGATCAAAATCTGATGACGACTGATTTTATTTAGCAAGTGGAGGAGGCGGCGGTGGAATGATTGAAACACTGTCTGCAATTGAAGGAGCAATAATAGGGGCTCTATTATCATCTGGGAAACCAAAATACTTAGTTAAGCAACATTAGCATTCTGAATGAATGGGTTAAACAAAATTACTCAATCAATAAAACAGCCAAAAAAAATCTATTGTTATCATTATCACTATTATAATCATTATCATCATTATCATTATTTTTCATCATTATCATCATCATCATTGCCATTCGCATTGTAAAAAGAATTGTCATCATTATACAATTATC
>NW_028234410.1:10815814-10821249 GCF_977035675.1 Penaeus japonicus
ATTTATAGGGGAGAGTCAGGGGGGTCTGGGAGCTGAAAATGGTACGTGTTCTGAGTGGATGAGAAATGCAGCTAATGAGGATTTTAAGTGAAGTGTGAGTGGCTGTCAGACGAACATCTATTCTGCTATAAGTTATGTTCTAAGTCAGATTGAATAGTTATTGTTTCTCGTTTATATTTATAGTACCCAAATGTGCGCGCACTTGTGACTTTCTGTTCGTGGCTGTGGTATTACAGGTAAGATTTTTAAAACTGGAGAAAGTTTAGAAATGACTTAGCGTTTACTCACTTCTATAAAATTGCAAATCTAAATCGTTTGACTCTTTTATCTTCATTAGGGAATAATCTATTATTGGTCTAATGACATTGTTATTACATTTTGAAGTGATATAGCTCCCTTCATCATTTTATTTTATTTTATTTTTTAATTTCCTGTTGTAGCCAAGCAGTCATCCTCTGTGTAAAACTATCAAAACTTTTATTCCCGTTTAGGTGTTATCTCAAACTTTGTAGACATTTAAAAAAAAAAAAAGGGAAAGAAGAAAATACTTGAATACCTACAATTAAAGAAAAAGGGGTGGGGGAAGATTTTTTGTAATATGGAATAAAAAAAAGTAACAACCTTTAAAACGAAAAAAACTTCATAAAAAGTAACTAGGGGAAAACAACGGCCAGTAAAGTCATTCACTGCTTTCCCTTTGGGAAAAAAATGGGGTTTCTACACTTAAGGGGTCTAAAAGAATTTATTGCATACCAAAGGTTTGGGGGTATATTATGTATATAAAAAACATATAAAATATATAATATATTAAATATAAAAATAATATAAAATTATATTATATAATATATAAATATAAATGTATATATATAAAATTTTAAAATTATATAATATAAAATTTTAAATAAATAAATTAAACATAATACATATTTTATAATATATTTTATATTATTAAAATATATAAATATTATATATTTTATAAAAAATTTTATAAAATATATATATAAAATATATATAAATATATAATATAAAATGTATATAAAAAAAAATTAATTATATATTATATATTTTTATATATAAAAAAATATATATAAATATTATATATAAATTTATAAAAATATACATTAATTTTATAATATAAATATATATTTATATTATATAAATATATATATATATATATTAATATATTATATTATATATATTATAAAATAATATATTATATATGTATAAAATTATATATATATTTTTAATTATAATATATAAATATAAATATATATACATATATACATATATATAAATATATATATTATATATATTATATATATATATATATATAAAAAAAATATTATAAAAAATTAATATTTTAGAAATTTGTGTGTACCCCCCGTACTTTGTGTGTGCGTGCTTGGGTGTGTGTGGTGTGTGTGTGTTTGTTTCTGTTGTGTGTGGGTGTGTGTGATAAAGATATGGATAATATCAATAATAATGAAAAAAAATTTTTAATTATAATAATAATGTTAATGATATTTATACGCTTATGATAAAGTTGATGAAAATATGATAACAACAATAACGATAATGATGAAAGATACAAACGTGCTGATGGTAATAATGAAAATTTAAAGTTAATGGTAATGATTATAATAAAACCAAAAGGTTTAAATTAAAATAACGATACAAAAACTGAATAAAATAAAGGGTATAATCATTATAGAAATAAAAAATAAAGAAAAGAAATAATAATTAGGATAGTAAAAGGAACCACCACACCCCGTCACCCCCAGAAAACCCCTTCTGTAGGGGGAACAGCCCCAAGGGAACCTTCCCGACAGGAGACAGGAAGGAGCAAGCAAGGACACTCTCCTACCAAAAAACAACCCCACAGTTGACAACGCGGGGGATGTAAGGGTGTAAGCGGCAATTACACTGGACAAAGTCTACGTCAAGATGCCCCCAACCCCCCTCCCCCCTCCCCCCCCTAATCTGAAAGCACTGAATCGGGAGAAATCTCGTTGTTCCCGGCCCACTCCCAAACGCCAATTTCTCCCGATGTTCAGAGTTTCGGGAAAGGGAAGTTGTGAACCCTGGCCGATTTCCCCTGGAATGTGAAAAAAAAGAGAGAGAAATTTGAGTGAGGGGTTGGGGTGTGAAGAGAAGGGAAAAGGGGTGAGAAGAGAGAGAGGGGAGAGAGAGAGAAGGGGGGGGGGGGGGGGGGGGTGAGAGAAAAAGGAAAAAATTGGGGGGGTGAGAGGGAAGAGAGGGGAGAGAGAGAGAGAGAGAGAAAAAAAAAAATAGAGAGAGAGAGAGAGAGAGAGAGAGAGAGAAAAGGGGAGAAAAAAAAAGAAGGAAGGAGAAGAAAGAAAGAGAAAGAAAGAGAGAAGGGGGGAAAAAATAAAGAGGGAGAGAGAAAAGGAAAGAGAAAGAAAAAAAGGGGGGGGGGGGGGGGGGGGGGGGGGGGGTTAAAAAAACAAAAAACAAAGAAATAAACAAAAACATACAACACCCAAAGGGGGACCCAGACAGCCTAGTTTAAGAAAGAAATCAAGTGGACTAAAAACCCCCCCTCTTTTGTAGTCACAAAACGGTCTCTACAATTTTTTCCCCTTTTCAGATTTACTGCCCTTTTTCCCCCCTTTTTATTCGTCCCCCCTTGAGGGCCACCATGAGGGATACATAATGGCGTTATGACTGTAGCCCCCTTTTGGATGCCGCTTAAAAAATTTCCCAATATGACCCCGGAGGAAATTCAAAAAAGAGAGGTGGGCGAAGGAAGGGGAGGGGAAAAAGGTACAGAGGCAAAAAAAAGAGAGGGGGAGAGAGAGAGGGGGAAGAGAGGAGAGAGAGAGAGAGAGAGAGAGAGGAGGGAGAGGAGGAGGGGAGAGAGAGAGAGAGGAGAGAAAGAAGAGAGAAGGAAGAGGAGAAAAGAGAGAAGAAAAACCGCTAAAAGAAATGGGAAGAAAACGAAAACTAATTAATTACGCAAAAAGGGAAAAACTAAAAACAGACGACAAAAAACAAAAACGGGAAAATGATATATGTTTTCTCTATTGTGTATTTGTTTTTTTATTCTTATATAGTATTTTTTGCTCATTTTCCTTTTCTATTCTTATTAATAAAAGTTTTATTATAAAACAGACTTGTAGATCTTAGAAAAAAAAAATCTCATTCTTTACTTGTTTCCTTTTTTTTTTTTTTTTACTTTTTTTTTTTTTTTTTTTTTTTAATTCCTGAATGACATTTTTTCTATTCTTGTATTTACAGGACTATAAAAAAAGCTCTTTTTGATATATTTTTCCCTCAGTCCACATTTCGGGCAAATTTTCTTTCTTTTTGAAAGGAAAATACCACATAAAAAACAAAACCAGTTACTTTAAAATTAAAAAAAGAATAATTCGTTTGAAAAACCTAATGCACACTTTGGGTCATTTTTTCGTCATGAGCAGAAAACGAAGTAAAAAACCCCACGGACAAAAAACAAAAGCTGAAATGAAATAAGGCGAATAGCCCCCCAAGATTTTAACACATTGCACAAAATTTTTAAAATTACACTGTGAAAGGAAATTTTTTTTGCTTTTATCACTAATTTTTTGAAAGTATTCATGAAAAACCCAGGGTTTTTTTTTGATAAATGTTAATGCAATTAAAAACAACAACAACAAAACCCAACAAAAAACAAACAAAAGAATATAAAAACCTTAAAATTAAAAAACAATATATATTTTATTCACACTAAATCTCCTGACGAAGCAAAGGGGGTTTATCCCCCAGTAGATTTTATTTTATCTTAATTTCATTCACAAACCCCACGAAGCAGCTAAAAGCCACCACTTTTTTTCAAAAGGGAAAAAAACCATTTTTCGTCTATTCTTTCCTGTAAATCCCAAATGCCATTGGTACACCGTCAAAATTCACATCTTCGCAGTCAGCTATTTACACTTAAGAGCGGGGGGGGGACTCCGTCCCTTCGGTTTTTAAAAATCTTTGGGAAAATCCTTAAGCACGATTCCTTTTTAGTGCGGTGAGAAAGATGGGGCCCTTTTGGCTCCCTTCTCCTTTTCCCCCCTTCCTATTTATCCCAAATCCCCAAAACCCTTTTTCGTTAATTACCACTGGGGCAATTTCACACCACGACCGAGGGTTTTAGAGGGTTTCCCGCGTCGGGGCATTTTTTGGGGGGGCAGGGGGGTCTGGGGCTGAAAATGGTACTGTTTTGAGTTGGGTGAGAATGCAGTAAAGAGGGTTTTTTAAAAGGAAAATGTAGTGGCTGTCAGACGAACATCTATTCTGCTATAAGTTATGTTCTAAGTCAGATTGAATTGTTATTGTTTCTCGTTTATATTTATAGTATCAAATGTGCGCCCAAATGTGACTTTCTGTTCGTGTTTGTGGTATTACAGGTAAGATTTTTTAAACTGAAGAAAGTTTAGAAATGACTTAGCGTTTACTCACTTCTATAAAAGGCCTTTTTTAGATCTTTGAAATCTTTTTATCCCCTTTATTTGGGATAAACTAAATTTTTGGTCTAATGATATTGTTATTACATTTTGAAGTGATATAGCTCCCTTCATCATTTTATTTATTTATTTTTTATTTCCTGTTGTAGCCAAGCAGTCATCCTCTGTGTAAAACTATCAAAACTTTTATTCCCGTTTAGGTGTTATCTCAAACTTTGTAGACATTTTTTTCAGTTTATTTCTATTTCAGTTATTTTACTTTTTCATATATCTTCAATAGGCGAAAATTTGTGCGCTTGTCTTTATGACGTATATGGAGTTACTAACAGTACTTCCCTTGCATAATAGAATGCATGCAAGAGACACCCAAAAGAAGCGTTGCTAACAATTTCCTCTTTAACTGTTAACTTCCCTCACATAACTGGCGGTGTGAAATTACATAAGATAGATAACTGGTAAGAATACCTGCCAAATATCCCCCCCCCCCCAGAATAAAAAAATAGATAAAAATGAAAATAAATAAAAGCAACATTTCATCAACAGCGCATGGCGGCGGTAACCATTCTCGAAAATAGGACCCGGCGGGAAAACAATGGAAATGTAAAAAAAAAAAAGAAAAAAAAGAAAGAAAAAAAAAAAAAGAAAAAATCGTAAGGAAAAGCCAATAATGAAATCTACGCGAAGGACGGAGGTGGCTGTAATACCTCCATTGTCCTTCAGCGAGACAAGTTATGCAAGCCATTCATCTACACCACCACCCTCCTCCTCCTCTTCCTCCTACCTCCTAACCCCTCCTACTACACCCCCTTCCACCCCCCACCCCCCTCCCAACAAACCCACCCCAGCACTAACCTCCACGTCCTCTCACACCTTTCCCCCCCCCCCCCCCCCTTCCCTCCCCCTCCCTTTCCCCCCCCCCCCCCTTCCCCCCTCTCCACCCACGCGTTTTTGTTGGAACTCTTCTGAAATTTTAAAATGGCTCTA
>NW_028234410.1:10831349-10845740 GCF_977035675.1 Penaeus japonicus
AACATCATCATTACTATTATTATTGCTATCATTGTTACTGTTATTATTATCATATCTATTGTCCTTGCTATTGTGATTATCATCTTTATCATGATCATGATCGTTATCAGTATCATTATCAAAATCATCGCTTCTATTGTTATTACCATTATTATTATCATCATCATTATCATCACTGTTCTTATTATGATTACCAACATCATGATGATCATCATCTTTATCATCATCATTATCATTTTCATTACTACCCTTATTATCCTTATTGTAAACATTTTCATTATTATCATCATCATTAATATTATTATTATTATTATTATTATTATTATTATTATTATTATTATCCTTATTAGTATTACTATTATCATAATTACCATCAGTATCCTTACAATGACTACCACTGCTACTATTATTACCATTAATATTATCATCATTACTATTAGAAAATCATTTCCTCGACTAAAAAAAAAAAAAAATAAATAAAAAAAAATACCGTGGTTTTGAATCAGTGTTTGCATCTGCTAATATTACGTCCCCTTTAGAGCTGCCATCTAGTGGTGAGAGAGACCCGAGAGAGTGGTAAAAATGGTCGTTTTGAACAAAGTAAGAAACCCAGAGGGAGATATCTTCAAAAAGCTTCTTAAAGATCTAGTAAAGGAAACATTAAGGGTGTGTGGATGTGTGTGAGATTGTGGTGTCTTCTGTGTCTTGAAAGTAATAATTTTTTGCTTTCTTGAAGGGTAGTCGTGTCACGGTGATGTATTTCTGTAGCTTTCGTTTATCTTTTTTATTGTTGTTGTATAAGCGGTCGTTATCTCAAAAAGGATGATGGTTATGATGGTGATAATTATGATAATAATGATGATGAAGATAGTGCTGATAATAGTGATAGCGATGATGATGATAATAAAACTATTGATAATAATAACAAAGAGGATAATACAATCAGTTATGATAATGATAGTGATGATAATGACAATAATAAAGATAATGATGGTAATAATTGTAATAATGATAATATCGATTGTAGTAATGATGATAATGATAAAAATGATTATAGTATTAATGATAATGATAATAATAATAACAGCCATACGTAGGACAGCTGGAGGTAGCCGGCAGATTGTGGGTCGCCTACTATTCACTAAGTCTACGGGATAGTTTGCCACATTTAGCTTAACTGGAAGATGATGGTAATAATGATAATGGTAATAATAACAATGATAATGATAATAATGACAAGGACAATAATAATAATGATGATGATGATAATGATAATAATAATGATAATGATAATAATAAAAATAATAATAATAACAATAATTTTAGTAATAATGATAATAATAATAATAATAACAATAATTTTAGTAATAATGATAATAATAATAATAATAATGTTAATGATAATAACGATAATAATAATGATAATGAAATGATAATGATAATAGTAACAATAAGTATGAAAATGACATTATGCTAAATATAATTATAATGATAATAACTGTAGTAATAATAATGATAATGATAACATGAACAACGACACTAATGATGATGATAACAGTATTAATGATAGTATTAATGATATATATATATATATATATATATATATACATATATATGTATATATATATATATATATATATATATATATATATATATATATATATATATATATATATGTATATATATGTATATATATATATATATATTATATATATATATATATATATATATATATATATACATATACGTATGTAACGCGACTATATATGTATATATATGTATATTATATATATATGTATATATTTATATATGATACTATATATACATATATATATACATATATATGGATATATGTATAGATATAGATATATACCGTATATATATTTATATATATATATATATATATATATATATATATATATATGTATGTATGTATATATACATACACACACACACACACACACAATATATATATATATATATATATTATATATATATATATATATATATATATATATGTATGTATGTATGTATACATACATACATACATATATACGCACAAATATATATATATACATACATATATACATATATATACACATATATATGTATATATATATACATGCATACTTATATATATATATATATATATATATATATATATATATATATATATATATATGTATATATATATATATATGTATATATATATATATATATATATATATATATATATATATATAATATATATATATATATATATATATATATATATGTGTGTGTGTGTGTGTGTGTGTGTGTGTGTGTGTGTGTGTGTGTGTGTGTGTGTGTGTGTGTGAGTGTATGTATGTATATAAGTGAATATGTGATTATTAAAACATTCTCTTCTGCATCATATATTCAATTGAGCAATAGCTCACTCAGTTCCGTGCAAGTCTTCTGATCAAAAGTTCCGAGTTCGCGTCCCATACATAGAACCGTTCATTTTTTATTTATTTATTTATTTATTTATTTTTTTGGGGGAGGGAGGGCGTCGCTATCATAATCATTAATAGTTCTATTGTCAATGTTATTATTAGTAGCATTATTGTTATTTCTTTTAGTTAATCATCATCATTATTATCATTGTCACTTTTATCATCATTAGTGCTGCTCTTATTATCGAAACGCATTGTCATTATCATAATCTTTATTATTCCGATCATTATAATCATCAACATTATATAATTGTTTTTACTATCATAATTGTTATCATCATTATCATCATCATAATGAAAAGGTTATCATCTCTGTTGTTATTATCATCATCATTACCGTTACATTATTATCACCATTTTTTATATCAATATCATTATCGTTGATATCATTATCATTATTGTTATTATCATCATGATCATTATCATCATCATCGTTACTTTTTCTTCCTGATATCATCATCAACATTATTATTGTAATAATAACAATTGTTATCATTAATATTACTATTATCATTATCATTATCACTATATCAAATTATCAGCATAATCAGTATTATCTTTATTGTTACTGTTGTTATGATTGTCATTATCATTGTCATTATTATTATCAGCATCATTATCAATATTTTCATTGTTGCTATCATTATCATCACGATTATTATGATTATTACTATTAATATCATCATTGAGAACCAGTGTCGCAGAGCCTCGAACACACCACACAGCCGTACACTCTTACGTCATCATTATCGTCATCATCATCGCCATTCCTCTCATTATTGTCCTTTTTCTTATTATTATCATTACTTTTACTTCTACTGATACCGCTGCCCTGTTTCTTTCTTTCTTTCTTTCCTTATCAGTAGTATTATTGTTATTATCATCATTATTATAGCCATCTTTATTACTGTTTTAATTTTCATTCTTGTTATTCTTGTTATTATCAACATCGTTATTACATCATTATTATTATCATTATCATTATTGTTACTGATGTTATCATGATTGCAATTACATTAGAATGATCATTATTGTTATCATTCTAATTCCTTACTACCAGTACTGCTCTCCTCTTTGTTAATAGTAGTAGTAGCAGCAGCATCACTATCATCATTATCATTATTATCCTCCTCTTTCACCTCCTTATTATCATTATTATCATCATTATCACGTCATTATCATAATAATTAAAATATTACAGATATCGATATAACGTATGTGCATGCATGTATATAAGTGATAATATGTGATTATCAAAACCTTCTTTTATGCAACATTTATTCAATTGAGCAATAGCTCACTCAGTTTCGTGCAAGTCTCCTAATCAAGCGTCCAGAGTTCGCGTCCCATTCATAAAGCTGATATTTTTTATTTATTTATTTATTTATTTATCTTTATTTTTTATTATTATTATTTTTTTTTTGGGGGGGGTCGTTATTATAATCATTAATAGTTCTATTGTCAATGTTATTATTGGTAGCATTACTGCTATTCCTTTTAGTTAATCATCATCATTATTCTCATTATCACTTTTATCATCATTAGTATTGTTCTTATTATCGAAACGCATTGTCGTTATCAAAATCTTTATTAGTCCGATCATTGTCATCAGTATCTTCATCCTCGTCATTATCACCATCATCATTATCACCATCACCATTATCACCATCATCATCATTATCATCCTCATCCTCATCAATATCATCATTATCACCATCATCATAATTATCATCCTCATCATCATCAATATCATCATTATCACCATCACCATTATCACCATCATCATTATCATCCTCATCACCATCAATATCATCATCATCATTCCTATTGTTATTATACATAATATTTTCATTGACGTTTCCTTTTTTTTATCATGGTACTGTCGTTGTTTTTTATCATCATTGCTGTTGCTGTCTTTGTTTTTATTAATATCATTACAATCATCATTATTCTTCTTATCAGTATTAATACAATGATTATTTTTATCATCCTTATTGATACTATTCTTGTTTTCATTACTATCATCATTATTGTCATTATCAGCATAACCAGTATTATCTTTATTGTTACTGTTGTTATAATCATCATTATTATTATCAGCATTATGATCACTATTTCCATTGTTGCTACCATTATCATCATGATTATTATGATTATTACTAATAATATCATCATTGAGAAGCAGTGTCGCAGAGCCTCGAACACACCACACAGCCATACACTCTTACGTCATCATTATCGTCATCATCATCGCCATTCCTCTCATTATTGTCCTTTTTCTTATTATTATCATTACTTTTACTTCTACTGATACCGCTGCCCTGTTTCTTTCTTTCTTTCTTTCCTTATCAGTAGTATTATTGTTATCATCATCATTATTATAGCCATTTTTATCACTGTTGTCATTATCATTCTTGTTATTCTTGTTTTCATTAATATAGTTATTACATCATTATTATTAGCATTACCATTATTGTTACTGCTGTTATTATGATTACAATTACATTAGAATGATCATTATTATTATCATTTTAATTCCTTACTACCAGCACTGCTCTCCTCTTTGTTAATAGTAGTAGTAGCAGCAGTAGTAGTTGTATCATATATAAATCCGTTATTTTTTTTTATTATTATTATTATTGATTATTATTTATTATTATCTTTTTTTTTTTTTTGGGGGGGGGAGTCGCTATCATAATCATTAATAGTTCTATTGTCGATGTTATTATTGGTAGCATTATTGTTATTTCTTTTAGTTAATCACCAGCATTATCATCATTATCACTTTCATCATCATTAGTGTTGCTCTTATTATCGAAACGCATTGTCGTTATCATAATCTTTATTATTCCGATCATTGTCATCAGTATCTTCATCCTCATCATCATCAATATCATCATTATCACCATCACCATTATTACCGTCATCATCATTATCATCCTCATCATCATCACCATTATCACCATCATCATCATTATCATCCTCATCATCATCAATATCATCATTATCACCATCACCATTATTACCATCATCATCATTATCATCCTCATCACCATCAATATCATCATCACCATCATCATCATGATATTGATATAAAAAATATGATAATAATGGTAACGGTAATGATAATGATGATAACAACAGCGATGACAATCATTTTATTATGATGATGATAATGATGATAACAATTATGATAGTAAAAACTGATAATGAAAATTATATAATATTGATGATGATGACAATGATCGGAATAATAAAGATTATGATAACGACCATACATTTCGATAATAAGAGCAACACTAATGATGATGAAAGTGATAATGATGATAATGATGGTGATTAACTAAAAGGAATAACAATAATGCTACCAATAATAACATCGACAATAGAACTATTAATGATTATGATAGCGACTCCCCCCCCCCCAGAAAAAAAAAAAATAATGATAAATAATAATAATAATAAAAAAAAATAATAACGGATTTATGTATGGGACGCGAACTCTGGACGCTTGATTAGGAGACTTGCACGAAACTGAGTGAGTTATTGCTCAATTGAATAAATGTTGCATACGAGAAGGTTTTGATAATCACATATTCACTTATATACATGCATATACATACGTATATCGATATCAGTAATATCTTAATGGTTATGATAATGACAATGATAATGATGATAATAATGAAAATGAGGAGGAGAAATAGGAGGATAATAATGATAATGATGATAGTGATGCTTCTGCTGTTGATGACGATAAGGGTAAAAATCATAGTATTGATAGAACAATAATGGTAATTATGAAAAAGTAAGAAAAAAAAAAACACAAGTATAAAGGTAATAAGAAAACAAGATTATAATGGTGATGATAATGATAACAATGATAATGATCACGACAATAATAATAATGATAATTACCCTAATCATGCAAATCCGGTTAACAACAACGATGGTGATGCTGATGCCAATATCAGTGATACTACAACTACTACTGCTGCTACTACTACTATTAACAAAGAGGAGAGCAGTACTGGTAGTAAGGAATTAGAATGATAACAAATAATGATCATTCTAATTTAATTGTGATCATGATAACAGCAGTAACAATAATGGTAATGATACTAATGATATAATAACGATGTTGATAATAACAAGAATAACAAGAGTGATAATGACAACAGTAATGAAAATGGCTATAATAATCATGATGATAACAGTCATACTACTGATAAAGAAAGAAAGAAAGAAAAAAAAAACAGGACAGCGGTATCAGTAGAAGTATCAGTAATGATGATAATAAGAAATATGATGATGATGGTGATATTGGTGATGGTGATAATGATGATGGTGATGATGATGATGAGGATAATGGTGATAGTGGTGATGGTGATAATGATGATGAGGATGATAATGATGATGATCGTGATGATAAGGATAATGATGATAAAGGTGATGGGGATAGGGATGATGATGATAATGATGATGATGATCGGAATAATAAAGATCATAATGATAATGATAATCATCATGAATATAATGATAAATATGATAACACTAACAATGAAAGTAATAATGATAATAATATCAATAATATTAATAATAATAGCAACACAAACAATAAAATATTAATAATTATGTTAATAACAACAATGATAATGTTAATGTTATCACTAATGATGTCAATAATAATCATAGTTTTAATAATGATAAAATGATAACGAAAATTATGATAATAATGATAAAAGCAAAGACAACAACAACAATGATGACAAAACCAACAATAATAACGATGATAAGAAAAGGAAAAATGTTAATAAAAGCAACATGAATGATGATGATGATGATAATGATAATTATAATGATAAGGATAATAATAATGGTAATGTTAATGATAACAATTATTATTATTACAATAATGATGTTGATGATATTACCAGGAAGAAAAAGTAACGATTATGATGATAATGATCATAATTATTACAATAAGGATAATAATATCAACGATAATGATAGAGATATTGATATATAAATGATGATGATAATAACAACAGCGATGACAATCATTATATTATGATGATGATAATGATAACAATTATGATAGTAAAAACTGATAATGAAAATTATATCAATGTCAATAATGATGACAATGATCGGAATAATAAAGATTATGATAACGACAATGCGTTTCGATAATAAGAGCAATACTAATGATGATAAAAGTGATAATGATGATAATGCTGGTGATTAACTAAATGAAATCACAATAATGCTGTCAATAATAATATTGACAATAGAACTATTAATGATTATGATAGCGACCCCCTCCCCCCAAAAAAAACAAAAAAATAATAAAAAAAAAAATAAATAAATAAATAATAATAATAATAAAATAACGACTGTATGTATGGGACGCGAACTCGAGACGTTTGATTAGAAGACTTGCACGAAACTGTGCGAGCTATTGTTCAATTGAACGTTTATTGCATACGTGAAGGTTTTGACATATTCACTTATATACATACATACATACATACATACACTTGTATACATTCATACAGATACGTTATATTGATATCAGTAATATTTAAATGATCATGATAATGATAATGATAATAATCATGATAATAATGATAACACTAACAATGAAAGTAATAATGATAATAATACCAATAATAGTAATAATGATAATAACAACAGAAACAATAAAAATATTAATAGTTATGTTAATAACAACAATGATAATGATAATGGTATCAATAATGATGACAATAATAATCATAGGCTTAATAATGATAACAATGATAACGAAAATTTCAATAATAATGATAAAAGCAAAGACAACAACAACAATGACGATAGAAGCAACAATAATAACGATGATAAAGGAAAGGAAAAATGTTAATGATAGTAATATGGATGATGATCATTAAAGATAAAGATAATGATAATGATAATAATAATAATAATAGTAATATTAATGATAACAATTATTATTATTACAATAATGATGCTAATGATGATACCAGAAAGAAAAAGTAACGATGATGATAATCATCACGATGATAATAATAATAATGATAATAATATAAACAATAATTATAATGATATTGATATAAAAAATGATGATAATAATAATAACGGTAGTGATAATGATAATAACAACAGCGATGACAATCCTAGTATCATGATGATGATAATGATGATAACAATTATGATAGCAAAAACTGATAATGAAAACGATGGCGATGCCAATGATGATGATAATGATCGGAATAATAATAACAATAATGATAATAATATAATAACGATAATGCTTAGATAGTAAGCGTTTCAAAATAATAGCAATACAAATGGTGATGAAAGTGATGATGATAATAATGATGATGATTAACTAAAAGAAATAACAATAATGCTACCAATAATAACATTGACAATAGAACTATTAATGATTATGATAGCAACCCCCTAAAAAAAAAAAAAAAAAAAAAAAAAAAAATATACGGGTTTATGTATGGGACGCGAACTCTGGACGCTTGATTAGGAGACTTGCACGAGACTGAGTGAGCTATCGCTCAATTGAATAATTGTTGCATACGGGAAGGTTTTGATAATCACATATTCACTTATATACATGCATACACATACGTTATATCGATATCAGTAATATTTAAATGATTATGGTAATGATGATAATATTGATGATGAGGAGGAGAAAGAGGAGGATAATAATGATAATGATGATAGTGATGATGATGCTGTTGATGACGATAAGGGTAAAAATCATAGTATTGATAGAACAATAACGGTAATTATGAAAAAGTAGGAAAAAAAACACAAGTATAAAGGTAATAACAAAACAAGATGATAATGGTGATGATAATGATAACAATGATAATAATCATGATAATAATAATAATGATAATTACCCTAATCATGCAAATCCGGTTAACAACAACGATGGTGATGCTGATGCCAATATCAGTGATATTTGCATGATTAGGGTAATTATCATTATTATTATTGTCGTGATCATTATCATTGTTATCATTATCATCACCATTATCATCTTGTTTTGTTATTACCTTTATACTTGTGTTTTTTTTTTTTTTTTCTCTTACTTTTTCATAATTACCATTATTGTTCTATCAATACTATGATTTTTACCCTTATCGTCATCAACAGCATCATCATCACTATCATCATTATCATTATTATCCTCCTCTTTCTCCTCCTCATTATCATTATTATCATCATTATCATAATAATTAAAATATTACTGATATCGATATAAAGTATGTGTATGCATGTATTTAATTGAATATGTGATTATCAAAACCTTCTCGTATGCAACATTTATTCAATTGAGCAATAGCTCATTCAGTTCCGTGCAAGTCTCCTAATCAAGCGTCCAGAGTTCGCGTCCCATACAGAAAGCCCTTAATTTTTTTTTTTTTTTTTTTTTTGGGGGGGGGGTCGCTATCATAATCATTAACAGTTCTATTGGCGATGTTATTATTGGTAGCATTATTGTTATTTCTTTTAGCTAATCATCATCATTATTATCATTATCACTTTCATCATCATTAGTGTTGCTCTTATTATCGTAACGCATTGTCGTTATCATAATCTTTATCATTCCGATCATTGCCATCGTCATCGATATTATATCATTATCAGTTTTTACTATCATAATTGTTATCATCATTATCATCATCATAATAAAATTGTCATCGCTGTTGTTATTGTCATCATTATTACCGTTATCATTATTGTCATCCTTTTTATATCAATATCATTATTATTATCGTTCATATTATTATCATTATTATTACTATCATCATGATCATTATCATCATCACCGTTACTTTTTCTTCCTGGTATCATCATCAACATCATTATTGTATTAATAATAATTTTTACCATTAATATTACTATTTTCATAATCCTTATTATTATCTTTATCATTATCATTATTTTCATCATTATCATTATCATCATCACCACCCTCATTCATATTGCTATTATTAACATTTTTCCTTTTTTTATCATCGTAATTATCGTTGCTTCTATCATCATTGCTGTTGTTGTCTTTGCTTTTATCATCATTATTATCATTGTTATCATTATTAAAACTATGATTATTATTGTCCTCATTATTGATACCATTATCATTATCATTGTTGTTATCAACATAATTATTAATATCTTTATTATTTCTGTTGTTATCATTATATTATTACTATTATTGATATCCTTATCATTATTAATTTCATTGTTATTATCATGATGATTATCATTATCATTATCATGATCATTCTTATTATCATCATCATTATCATGATCATTTAAATATTACTGATATCGATATAACGTATGTGTATCCATGTATATAAGTGAATATGGGATCATCAAAACCTTCACGTATGCAACATTTCTTCAATTGAGCAATAGCTCACTCAGTTTCGTGCAAGTCTTCTACTCAAGCATCCAGAGTTCGCGTCCCATACATAAAGCCCTTATTTTTTTTTTTCTTTTTTTTTTTCTTTTTCTTTTTGTCGCTCTCATAATCATTAATAGGTCTATTGTCAATGTTGTTATTGATAGCATTATTGTGATTTCTTTTAGTTAATCACCAGCATTATCATCATTATCACTTTCATCATCATTAGTGTTGCTCTTATTATCGCAACGCATTGTCGTTATCATAATATTTATTATTCCGATCAGTGTCATCATCATCAATATTATATCATTTTCATTATCAGTTTTTACCATCATATTGTTATCATCATTATCATCATCATAATAAAATGATTGTCATCGCTGTTGTTATCATCATTATCATTACCGTTACCATTATTATCATAATTTATATATCAATATCATTATCGTTGATATTATTATCATTATTATTGTTATCATCATGATCATTATCATCATTATCGCTACTTTTTCTTCCTGGCATCATCATCAACATCATTATTGTAATAATAATTGTTATCATTGATATTACTATTATTATTATCCTTGTCATTATTATTATCATTATCATTATTATCATCATCATTCATATTGTTGTTATTAAAATATTTACTTTTTTATCGTTATTATTGTTGCTTCTATTATCATTGCTGTTGTTGTCTTTGTTGTTTTTATCATTCACTATTACAGTTTCATTATCATTGTTATCATTAATAAAACTATGATTATTATTGTCATCATTATTGATACCATTATCATCATCATTGTAGTTATTATCATAATTATTAATATTTTTTTTGTTTCTGTTGTTATTAATATTATTACTATTATTGATATAATTATCATTATTACTTTCATTGTTAGTGTTATCATTATTATCATGATTATTATCATTATCATGATCATGATCATTTAGATATTACTGATATCAATATAAACTATGCGTATATATGTATACAAGTGTATGTATGTATATAAGTGAATATGTGATCATTAAAGCCTTCCCTTATGCAATTGCTATCATAATCATTACAAGTTCTATTATCAATGTTATTATTGGTAGCATTGTTGTTATTTTCATTACTTAATCATTCTTATCATTATCACTTTCATCACCATTAGTATTGTTCTTATTAGTGAAACGGTTGCTATTTAAGCATTATTGTTATCATAATCTTTATTATTCCGATCATTATCCACATCATCGAAATTGATCTCATTTTCACTATCAGCTTTTTCTATTATACTTGTAGTCATCATTTTCATAATCATATTATCGTGTTATATCATATTAGATACAATGTGTTATGTTCTATTGGATACAAATTTCCCCTTCCTGAATTAATTTTGAACATATTTTTTCATGACGTTATAGCAAACATGATAGCACACACACACGTATACACACTAACAAACACACACACACACACGTATACACACTAACAAACACACATAAACACACACACACACACACATACACACACACACACACACACAAACACACACACACACACACACATACACACACACACACACTCACACACACACACACACACACGTATACACACTAACAAACACCCAAACAATCACACACACATGCACATGCACAGTACACGCGAATACGTTTCTTTAGAAACTAGAAGTCTTAGGGAAGAGACCAGGGGATTAGTTATCAAATGATATCAAATGAAAAATGAGACAGATCTTACAAATTAAAATGCACCATTGTCTATGTCGTTATATCACCGCAGCATGCTTATAGCGTGCCATAACTGCATAATATAGCATGGAAGTTCGGTATATATACCCTCGAAACAGTGTACTGGCGAAAACCGTCGCTTCAAGAAAAGGGTTAACTGTGTTAGTACCTATTGAATATTGATACCATATTTTCAGAAAAAAATCTGATATAGTTAAAATATATATGAAATATATATATATATATATATATATATATATATATATATATATATATATATATGTGTGTGTGTGTGTGTGTGTGTGTGTGTGTGTGTGTGTGTGTGTGTGTGTGCATATTTGTATACACACCAACACACACGCCCACACTCCCACACACATGAAAATAATGATAAAGACAGTAGTAACAATAATGATGATAATAATGATAAAAAGAGAGAGAGAGAGAGTAAAAAACCGAAAAACGAAAAGAAGCAGAAAAATAAGACACCATTTATCACGAGGCCCTGACAGCCAGCACCTTGTTTTAACCAGACAGGCTTCCTTCGGTTATTAGTAAAATGAGAAGGATGAGCTCGTTGCAGTGGTATTGCGTGTGCAATTTTGATAAGGGCATGTTATTTTTATTATCGAGTAATAAAGTAATTTGTCTATCTGATATGGGTACGTATTATTGTTAAGAGGAAGATATATAGTGTCGATTTATATTTAAAGGACCTGTGTTGTTCCGTGCAAGGATTCAGTGGGGATATTGCATGGGTTACGATATTGTTGGTTGAGGTCATTGCAATAAGACAGACGAAGATGATTATTATTATGATAGCGATGGTAAGAGGAATAAGGAAAATATATCATATGAATATTGTATTATCAAATAATGGTGATTTTATTGATTATCATATCAGTGATGACAAAAAACAGTAATAATAGCAGTAAAGAAAACTATGTTAATGATGATGATGATAAGGATAATGATGATGATGTTGATGACGATATGAATTATTAGGATGATGGTGATGATTATAGTGATAGTAACAACAATAAAACTATGATGATAAAAATGATAATATACATAAGATAATGATCATAGTACTAATAGCAACGATAATAATAATGATAGCAATATTGAAAACAATTATTATAACATACTGATGTTCGGTATGCTAATGATGATAGCAATGATAACAATGATAATAACAATAACAATGGAAATAATAACAATAATAATGATGATAATAATGACAGCAATAACAATAATGATAATGATGATAATGCTAGTGATAATGATGATGATAACAATAGTCATTATAATAATGATGATAACAGTAAGGATGATAATAACAGTGATGATACAATTGTCATGATAATGAGAATGATGCTAACAACAATGATAACGATAATGATGATGACGTAGTGTGTTAATGATAATTATGGAAGTAATGATAGTAATGATCATGATACTGATAACAATATTGATAATGATGATGATATTAATGACAATAACGATAATGAGGATAATAACGAAAGTAATAATGATAAATACAATCATAATGATAATAATGGTAACAATCGTAAATGAAAATGATGATAATAGTAATAGTAATGATAATGAAAATAATAATGATAAAATTGAGTAAATATGATAATGATAATGATGAGGATGATATTGATGATCATAATAATAATAATGATAACACTATTGATAACAATAATAAAGATGATAATGATAATAATG
>NW_028234410.1:10853340-10863340 GCF_977035675.1 Penaeus japonicus
CTACAAAAAAGTCCTCAAAAGTCATCACTGAACACACCTCCAACACATTGGATTCAAAACAGTCAAGGGAACAGACAGGCTTCCGCAATGGATTCAAATAAGAACGAAACAAATGAAAGCCTCTGTGTTTTACATTCGGCGATGACGAAAAGGCATCTGAATCTGTATAAGGAGCATTAGTATTAGAACCAATTCGTGAAATAGGAATAGAGTCAAGCGTAGATTATTTTAATGATGTATACAAAGATGTAACAACGTCCACCAACGTCCGTGCAGAATAAATGAAATAAAAATAAATAAATCTCAATGCCAAACGGTCTAGAAAAAATATCTTAGAAACTAGATCTGAAGAAAAGGGAGATTGACGTTAAGATCGAACATTCATGTAATATGAAATTTGTAGAAGGCATTGTTTTCTTTACTGCAACTACAACAACAACAGTTAGTAAACGATCTGAATAGATAGAGTTTGAAAGTGAAGATGAAGAGGAAAAACTAGAATCCTGTTCAACAATCTAGTCATAGCAGAGAAAATGCAAGCACAAGGCGAAATGCTAGAATAGTAAACAAGTATATATAACTATATCAAGTCACACAGACAAATACGTCATCTGAACTTGAGATATAACAACGAATTACGATGGAGTACCATCTACACACATGATTACATAATACGAGGTTCTTAGCCATTATGTCGGAAAGTCCTATGCGTTCTCCTCGTCATAACATAACAAATATATATATATATATATACATTATATATATATATATATATATATATATATATATATATATATATATATATATATATATATATATATATATATATATATATATATATATATATATATATATATGTGTGTGTGTGTGTGTGTGTGTGTGTGTGTGTGTGTGTGTGTGTGTGTATGCATGTGTGTGTGTGAGTGTGTGTATGTATATGTGTGTCTATTTGTATGAATGTATATATTCATATATACATGCATAACATACAGACAAAGGTGGCGCCAGGACCTCCCTCCTCCCTCCCTTGTAAATTGCATTGCTTATGTGACACTAGAAATATATGAGCAAGTTGACTTTCTTATGCAAATTGCCATCTTGACATCTGCAACATTTTTTACTATCTAAAAAAGCCTGTCTAAATGCAATATCTACGGTTGCAGTGATAAGTCAGTTGCACGGGTATGTACCACCAGAGCATCAGTGCATAAATTCATTGTGTATACGAGGGCATTCCACGCTCTTTGGCGATGCTTGTGTCTGTAGTGCATCTAAAGGTATCAAATTAACTGAAGTAGTTTAATAAAAGCTTTAAATCGTTTTCATCATAACCTGTAATTGTGTAACTGTGGCTATCATTTATTTAGAACACACACGCACACACACACACACACACACACACACACACACACACACACACACACACACACACACACACACACACACACACACACACACACAGAATTCCGTAAGTTTTAAGGGTAAAAGTAAGATAATGTAATAGGTTCTTAAGCCACCAAATGTAGGTACTATCATTGTTTTATCTCTCTAGAGTGTGCAAATTTACTGAGTAGATATAATGAGCATGGTGAAATTAGAGGAATGAAAAGGAAATCCGTACTTGCAAAACAAAAATTGATATCAGCTTTGTGAGATGAAATACAACTGTTCCATTTAAAAAAGACAAACGAACAAACACACACACAGACACAAACAAATACACAAAAAGACAAACGGACAAACACACACACACACAGATACAAACAAATACGCACAAACACACCATAGTATTTATACAAACCAAAGGAAAAACCCCACCGCACAAAAATGAAATAAATATGAAAATGAAAGTAAAATAAAGAAGGAAAAATATAAAGAAATGAACAGAAAACAATACAATGAAACAAAAACAGCAACAGAAAGCGAAAAGAAGAAAAAAAAAGTATAAGAAAAAGAAAAAGAGAAGAAGAAGAAGCAGAAAGAACGAACAAAAATAAAAAACCAAAACAAAGAGCAACCATAATCCGAAAAGCACAACAAGGAGAAAAGAAACTGATATCTCAAGAGGACGATAAACGCCCACACATCCCAGGCGAGCCCAGATCCTATCGCGGGCGCTCATCAGCCTTAACGAAAGAGGCATAGTGAAAGACGAGCTAATGTTGTTAATGCGGCTCTTCCTTTTACACCCCTACCCCCTCCCCACCCCACCCCTATATTCTACCCCTCTATATCCCTCTACTCCTCTACCTCCTCCCCTCTCCCCTTCTCCTTCTCTTCCCCGTTTTCTTTTTTCTTTCCCTACCTTAAGAACCCCTCTCCCCCCCTCTCTCTCTATCCCCCTCCCGACGTCCTATCGTTTCCATCAACACTCTTCCTCCCCCCAACGCCCCCACCTTCCCTCTTCTACTTTACCTCCTACCCCCATCCACCTACCATCCACCCTCTCTACCCACCCCTACCCATCGTCCATCCACCCCTTCCACCCACACCCCCAACCTTACCCACCCTCCATCCACCCTCTCTACCCCCACCCCTACCCAACCTTAAGAATCCCCCTCCCCTTCCCCTTCCCCTCCCTTTTTCCTTCCTCCTCTCCCTCTCCTCCCCTTCCTCTTCCTCCAACCCCTCCCCCTTCCCCCTAACCCCACCTCGGCGTAGACTTGTCTCGCAGGGAACGTGTGTTACACTCATCATCCCTAATGACTCCGGGCGAAGGGTCGGGCGGCAGTCGGCCCTCTAGCGGCTCTCTTTGTTACTTTCGACGGGAAGAACTTGGCCATTTCCCCGCAGGGAGGGCGGTACGCACGCCGAGAGAGAGAGAGAGATAGGGAGGGAGGGAAAGAAAGAAAGAGAGAGAGAGAGAGAGAGAGAGAGAGAGAGAGAGAGAGAGAGAGAGAGAGAGAGAGAGAGAGAGAGAGAGAGAGAGAGAGAGAGAGGGAGAAGAGAGAGGAGAGAGGAGAGAGAGAAGGGAAAGATAGATAGATAGAGGAGAGACGAGAGAAGAGATGGAGAGATGAAGAGGGATGAGAGAGCGAGAGAGATGGAGGGAGGGAGAGGGAAGTAGAAAGAGAGAGAGAGAGAGTGGAGAAGGGTAGGAGGAGGGTGGAGAAGAGAAGAGGAGGAGATGAGGAGAGAGGAGAAGAGAGAGAGGAGGAGAGATGAGAGGGAGGAGAATGAGAGAGACGAGTGAGAGAGAGAGAGGAGAGAGAGGGGAGCTTGACGAGTAGCGCGAGACGAGAGAAGTGGGTGGAGAGAGAGAGAGGGAGGAGGAGAGGGAAAGATCGCTAGAGAGAGAGAGAGACAGAGACGGAAGAGAGAGAAAAGAGAGAGAGAAGAGATGCGTCGAGAGGAGAGAGCGAGAGAGAGAGAGAGAGGTGGTGAGAGAAAGAGGGAGAGAGTAGGAGAGAACGAAGATCGAGGCGAGAGAGAGGGAGAGAGAGAGACGAGAGTTGAGAGAGAGAGCGAGAGAGAGGAAGAACGCAGAGAGAAGCGAGAAGAGTGAGGAGAGAGAGAGAGAGAGAGAGAGAGACAGACAGACAGACAGACAAAGAAGAAGACTGGGAGACCGCAAAAAGAGAATGAGAGACAGGACAAAAAAAGAAAAAAAAAGAAAAAAAAAAAGGGAGAGAGAGAGAGATAAAGATAAAATTCCGATCAAATGACAGATCAGAAAGAAAACACGAGGGCTGAACCAGAGACACAGAAACGAAGATTAAGAGAAACCCAAAACGAGAAGGACTCGAAATGAAGAATCCAGAAGGTGCTACGGAAATCGTTACGCCATTTGTTTATATTGGCAACTGAAGGAAGGAGAAGGGAGGAGGATGTGATATCGAAGGAAGATTATTGTTGTACACTTGAAAGCCTATACAAGAGGACCTGCGAAGGACAATATCGCCATCTTGGGGAGGGGGGTAGGAGGGGGGAGAGGGAGAAATCAATCTATTCAAGTGTGGGGGAGGGGAGGGGATGGGAGGGGAGGGGAGGAGGAGATGGAGTTTACACTCTCACGCTTGTAAGAAAGATGACGATTCTTTTTTAAATTGTATTTTAGTCTTTGCTTGTTTTTTTTCGAACTGAATCTATTTCACCCTCCGTCTCTTTAACCCTGCCTATCTTCCTTCCTTTCTCCCTCCTTTTACTCGCTCTCTCCCTCTCTTTTTCTTTCCCGCTAAACCCTCCCTTTCGTTACTACCTTCCCTCCTTCTTCATTCTCTCTCTTCCTCTTTCCCTCCCCCCCTCCTTCCCACCTGGCTCTCTTCCCGTTACCCAATCCCTCCCTCTCTCTCTCCCCTCTCTTCCTCCAGTTACTCTCCCTCTCTCAATCCCTCCCTCCCACCTCTTCCCCCTCTCCCATTGCCTTCTCCCTCTACCCCCTTCCTTCCTCCACTTCCCCCTCCACCTCCCACTCCCCTCCACCTCCCCTCCCCTCTCCACCTCCCCCCCTCTCCATCCTTACCCGACAACCCGCTAAATGTGAGGTAACTCGAAGCTGTCAACACGATATCGTATAACAAGGAGCCGAGGTGTCATTTACGGTTATTAATAGTTAGAAGGACTCTGAATGCCACGGAGTCCTGTTGGTTAGGTCCTGGCACTCTTTAATCCGTATACTAGAGTCCTAGAACACCTTGGTCTCCTACCCTCTTCTTTCCCTGGATCTTTCTCCTTCCTCTTTCTCCTCTTTCTTATTTCTGTACCTTCTCTCCCATCCTCTCTCTTCCATTTTTTTTTCTTTACTCTTCTCTATCCTCTTTCATTTCCCTTATATCATCCCTCTTTTTCTCCTTCCTTCATCCCATCTCTTTCCTCTCTCTCCTTCCCTTCCTCTTTCCTCTTCTCTCTCCCCTCTCCTTTCCCTCACCCCCCCCCCTTCCACCAACTTTCCTCCAGATCAAGTCATAAAACACCAATTCTCTTCCAACATTTTCCTACCACCACTCTCTTACAACATCTCCCTCTAATTGTATTCTCCCATATCTCTCCTATTATCTCCTTACCACCCCCCCCTTTTTCCAACATCTCCCTATTACCATCCTCTGCCAACGTCTTCCACCCCTTCTTGTTACCATCTTTTCACATCTAACCCCTCCTCCCCCCGCCCCGCTCCCCCCCCCCCCTTTCCTCTCCCGTCTCCTCTTTCCATCATTTCTCTCGAAGACATCCCTCTACCAACATCCTTCCACCACCATCCTCTTCCAACATCTTCCTGCCACCATCCTCTCCCAACGTCACATCTAACCCCCACCCCCATCCTACCCCCTACCCCCCTCAGCCACTTCCCCCCTACCGCTTTCCGACACTTCACCGTCTTTCGTGTTATTTACATTGTTGGAAGGGGGTTGCAACTCAAGACGAAATTGCATAGAATGGCGAAGATTTGCGTCCTTTGTATAGGGGTCTGATTGTTTTGCCTTATATTTATTCCTTCTTGAGGCTAGAACTGATGCGGTACATACCGGTTTCCATAAACAGCTGGAGTTTATGTTTCCCTCTGTTCCCCTCTCTGCATTTTGCTATTGTCACATTTTCTCTCATGCTGTGTCTAATAGGTGAGTGCGAGAGAAAGGGGGAAGAGATAGTAGCGAGAGAGGAGATGAGAGAGATGGTGGTGAGGGACGACGAGAGGAGAGAGGATTGAGAGAGAGAGGGAGGACGACCTGAGAGCGGGGAGGAGGAGACGATGAGGCGAGATGAGAAAGAAGAAAAGAGAGAAGGAGAAGCGAGAGAATAGAGAGAGAAAGAGCGGAATAAGAGAGAGAGAGAAACGAAGAGAGAGCAGAGAGAGGAGGAGAGTCTGGAGAGAGAGGGAGAGAAGGAGGAGAGAAGAGATCTTAGGAGAGGAGAGAGAGTGGAGAGAAGAAGAGGGAAGAGTGAGAGTGAGCGAGAGAGGAGAGAGAGAAGGGCGAAGAGAGAGATGGGGTAGATAGAGAGGAAAGGAGAAGAGAGAGATATCGAGTAGAGAAAGTGAGCGAGGAGGACGGAGAGAAGGAGAGAGAAGAGAAGGAGGAGAAGAAAGAACAGAGAGAGAGAGAGGAAGAGATAGAGAGGGAATAGAGAAAAGAAGAGGGAAGGAAGGAGGAAAGGGAAGAGAAGGAGAGAGAAGGAGAAAGAAAAGTTATATAGGAGAGAAAAAAAAAGAGAGAGAGATAAATGATTTGCAGATGAATAAGAAGTTCGGTTTATTGATAGCTGCCGTATAGGAGAGTTTGGACGGCAAACAGGACAGGACAGAATAAAATAGATAGATAGATAAAAAGAGAGAAAAGAAGGAAAAGACATAGAATAAAGAAAGAAACAGGAGAACTAGAAGAATAAACAAAAGAGAAACAAGTAGACACGAGAGAGAAAAAAAAGGAGCAAAACAGGACTGCCAACACAGAAGAACATAACAGAAAACCAAAGCGAGAGAAAGAATGAGAAACAGATTGAGAGAAGGATTACCCAAGCATGTCCTAAGTGTATTATCTATCATCCACTCCCAAGAAGGACTCAGGCGACGCACTCTCGGCGTCACACTAAGACCGTGTCAAGTAACAGCGTCTGTGTTCTGTAGGCTGGGGGTTTTCGGGACAATCTTCCATAAAAAACCTCTCTATCCAATTAAACAAAATTATAGAAAAAAATAACACCCCTTTTATTTTTATTTATTTTTTTATAAAATTATAATTTTTATCATCTCTCTCTCTCTCCTCTCTCACTCTCTACCTCTCCTTCTCTCACTCTCACATCCTCCCTCTCTCCTCTACCATCTCTCAACTCTCTCTCCACCCTCCTCACTCCACCCCTCTCCCTCCTCTCTCGCACTCTCTTCTCTACTCTCTCCCTCCACACTCCAGCCCATCTCCACCTCACTCTCTCCTCTCTCTCTTCCTCGCTACTCCCTCCTCGCTCTCTCCTCTCCACCCGCCACTCTCTCTCTCCTCTACACGTCTCCTCGTCACCCTCACTCTCTCCTCTCTCACCTCTCCTTCTCTCTCCTCTCTCTTATTTACTCTGATATGGTTCATTGGTCCAAATACAATAGGGGGGAGTGCCTTGAAAGTGAAGAAGAGAGAAGGGAGATGGTGAGAGTGAAGAGAGAGAGAAAGAGGGAGGGAGCGAGAGATAGATAAAGAGAGAGAGAGCGATTTTTTATTATTGGCAAACTGAAGGAAGGAGAAGGGAGGAGGATGTGATATCGAAGGAAGATTATTGTTGTACACTTGAAAGCCTATACAAGAGGACCTGCGAAGGACAATATCGCCATCTTGGGGAGGGGGGTAGGAGGGGGGAGAGGGAGAAATCAATCTATTCAAGTGTGGGGAGGGATGGAGAGTTTGGAGGGGAAGGGGATGAGAGATGAGTTTACACTCTCACGCTTGTAAGAAAGATGACGATTCTTTTTTAAATTGTATTTTAGTCTTTGCTTGTTTTTGTTTCGAAACTGATCTATTCCCGTCATTTCACCCTCCGTCTCTTTAAACCCTAATCCCTCTTCCCTGCCTATCTACCATCCTTGCTCCCTCCTTTTACACTCGCTTCTCCTCCCACTCTTTTTCCTTTCCTCTAACCCCCCCATTTTCGCTACTACCTTCCCTCCTTCTTCATTCTCTCTCTTCCCCTTTCCCTCCCCCCCCCAGCCCCCCCCCCCTCCTTCCCCCCCCTCCTCCTTTCCTCCTCCTTTTTCCACTATTCTGCTCTCTTCCCGTTACCCTACACTCTCCTTCCCCCCCTCTCTCTCTACCTCCTACCTCCCTCTCTCCCTCCCTCCCTCCCCTCTCTTTTTCCTCTAATCTCTCCCCTCTCTTCCTCCAGTTACTCTCCCTCTCTCAATCCCTCCCTCCCACCTCTTCCCCCTCTCATTCCCATTGCCTTCTCCCCTACCCCTGTCCTTCCGCACTTCCCCCCCCTCCACCCCCCCTCCTTCCAATCCAACCTACCCATCCACCTCCGACACTCTCCGTCTCCCTCACCCCTCCCTCCCTCCACACCTTCTCCTCCTATCCACCCCTTCACTCCCTCCTATCCATACTCCCCCCGTCCCTTCTATGCTCCTCCCTTCATCGCTCCTCCCTAACCTACCACCCCTTCCTACTTTCCTGTCCTACGTTCCCCTTCAACCACCCCTACCTCTCCTCCCCCACCTTCTCTCAATAACCTTCTTCCTCTTACCCCCCTTCGTGCCTCTACCTCCCTCCTCCAGGGGTGGCTCCTTCACCCTCACTTCCCTCGCCATTCTACTCCCTCTCCTCCTACTCTCCCTGCACCCCCTCCCGCTCCTCTACCCTAACTTACTCTCCCCTCTCCTCCTTCCACCCCTTCTCCTCTCACACACATATATCTACCCTCCTCTTTCTCTACTACCCCATCCTCCCATCCACCCTACACTCCCCCCTCCTCGTTCTCCCTACCTCCTCGCTCTCGTCTCTGTCCCCCCCCCCCCCCCCCTCCCCCCCTCCTACTAACCCTACTCCAAGCTAACCCACCGTCCTACCTCCACCCATATCCCTATTCTACCTCCTTAACAACTTCTCCCCCACCAACCCCCTCACCCCCACCACCTCTCCCACCCCCCCTACTCACCACCCCTCCCCCCCACCTCCTCCCCAATTCCTGCTCCTCCACCTCCCCCCCATCCCCCCTCTCTCTCCTCCTCTCCCCCTCCCCATACTCCACCTCTGCTTCACCTCCCCCCTCCTTTCCTCCCATGTACCTCTTAACCTCTCTCCCACCTACCACCACCCCCTCCACCCCACGCTCCTCCGCCTCTCTTCCTCCTCCGCTATCCCCACCAACCTCCCCTCACTCACCACATCACGCCCCTACCCCCTCACCCTCCCAACCCCTCCACCCACTCCTACCTACTCCACACTCCATCTACCCACGTTTCCTACTTCAACCACCTCCCGTCCCGCTTCACACCTCAACCTCCAGCATTCTCCTATTCTCCCCCCTTCCAAACTAATTTTCCTCCTCCCCAACCACGACCAAACATCCACCGACATCTCACTGCCGCTACTCTTCCACCCCCATATAATCCACCTCTCACCCTCCTCCTTCCTCGAAATTCCACCCTCCCCTCAAAAAAACCACCACCCACCCATCCTACTCACTTACAACCACTCACCACCCCACCAACTGCTACATACCACCCCCCTTCACTCCCCTCTCCCTCCGAATAGAAGCATAGGATTCACTCCTCCCACCCATCCACCATCCACCCCACCTCCCCACTCCCTACACAGTATCATCTCCTTTCATCCTCCTCCACTCACCTCCTCCCCCCCTCCTACAGCCACCCCCCTCCGTCTCTCCCCACCTCAATCAACCTCCCAACACCACCTCTACTCACCAACTCCACCACCTACAAACAACCCCCTCCCTCCATCCCATTACAACAAACAACTCCACCTACTTTTCCATCCATGCCATCATCCTCCCATCAACTACCTCACTAGACCCACTCCTCCACACCAAACCCACATTCCCACCCAACCCCCCCACTCCTTCACGCCGCACTCTCCACTCCCTCATTCACCACAACCGCACCACCTCTTCTTCACAACACATCCCCCCCACCTCCACTTCACTCCCATCACCCAACCCCCAACACACCACATACCCCCATACTCACATAACCCAACCCCCTACCGACCACAACCTCACTCCCATCCCCTCCACCACCCTCACTCTCTCTCCGCACCAACCCCCGCCTACCCACCCCTCCCGCTCCCAGCACACATCCACCTATCACACACTCCTCCCCAAGCACCAACAACCAACACACATCACCCCAACCTCCCCCTCCCCCACCCCCACTGCACCACCATAACTGAACCAACTCACCCTACACACCACCAACCAACCCTAGCAACCCACCTCCTCTTCCCCTCCACCTCCCACTCCCCTCCACCTCCCCCCCTCTCCATCCTTACCCGACAACCCGCTAAATGTGAGGTAACTCGAAGCTGTCAACACGATATCGTATAACAAGGAGCCGAGGTGTCATTTACGG
>NW_028234410.1:10893340-10895840 GCF_977035675.1 Penaeus japonicus
CGAGGATATATATACCGTTAGAACTTCCATGCTATATTATGCAGTTATGGCCCGCTATAAGCATGCTGTGGTGATATAACGACATAGACAATGATGCATTTTAATTTGTAAGATCTGTCTCATTTTTCATTTGATATCATTTGATAACTAATCCCCTGGTCTCTTCCCTAAGACTTCTGCTTTCTAGAGAAACGTATTCGTATATACTGTGCATGTGTATGTGTGTGTGTTTGGGTGTTTGTTAGTGTGTATACGTGTGTGTGTGTATGTGTGTTTGTTAGTGTGTATACGTGTGTGTGTGTATGTGTGTTTGTGTGTGTGTGTGCTTGTGTGTATGTGTGTGTGTGTGTGTTTGTGTGTGTGTGCTTGTTAGTGTGTATACGTGTGTGTGTGTACTATCATGTTTGCTATTACGTCGTGAAAAAATATGTTCAAAATTAATTCAGGAAGGGGAAATTTGTATCCAATAGAACATAACACATTGTATCTAATTTGATATAACACGATAATGTGATTATGAAAATGATGACTGCAAGTATAATAGTAAAATCTGATAGTAAAAATGAGATCAATTTCGATGATGTGGATAATGATCGGAATAATAAAGATTATAATAACAATAATGCTTATTAAATAGCAACCGTTTCAATAATAAGAACAATACTAATGATGATGAAAGTGATAATGATAATAATGATTAAGTAATGAAAATAACAACAATGTTACCAATAATAACATTGATAATAAAACTTGTAATGATTATGATGGCGACACCCCCCCCCCTAAAAAAAAAAAAAAAAAAAAAAAAAAAAAAAAAATGAATGACTTTGTATGGGACGCGAACTCGAGGCGCTTGATTAGAAGACTTGCACGAAACTGAGTGAGCTATTGCTCAATTGAATAGCAATTGCATAAGGGAAGGCTTTAATGATCACATATTCATTTATATACATACATACACTTGTATACATACATACACATAGTTTATATTGATATCAGTAATATTTAAATGATCATGATAATGATAATGATAATGATAATAATCATGATAATAATGATAACAGTAACAATGAAAGTAATAATGATAATTATATCAATAATAGTAATAATATTAATAGCAACAGAAACAAAAAAGATATTAATAATTATGATAATAACTACAATGATGATGATAATGGTATCAATAATGATGACAATAATAATCATAGTTTTAATAATGATAACAATGATAATGAAATTGTAATAGTGAATGATAAAAACAACAAAGACAACAACAGCAATGATGATTGAAGCAACAATAATAACGATAAAAAAGTAAATATTTTAATAACAATAATATGAATGATGATGACGATGATGATGATAATAATAATGATAATGATAATAATAATGATAAGGATAATAATAATAGTAATATCAATGATAACAATTATTATTATTACAATAATGATGTTGATGATGATGCCAGGAAGAAAAAGTAGCGATGATGATGATAATGATCATGATGATAACAATGATAATGATAATAATATCAACGATAATGATAATGATATTGATATTAAAATTATGGTAATAATGGTAACGGTAATGATAATGATGATAACAACAGCGATGGCAATCATTTTATTATGATGATGATGATAATGATGATAACAATTATGATAGTAAAAACTGATAATGAAAATTATATAATATTGATGATGATGACAATGATCGGAATAATAAAGATTATGATAACGACCATACGTCTCGATAATAAGAGCAACACTAATGATGATGAAAGTGATAATGATGATAATGCTTGTGACTAACTAAAAGGAATAACAATAATGCTACCAATAATAACATCGACAATAGAATTATTAATGATTATGATAGCGACCCCCCCCCCAAAAAAAAAAAAAAAGAAAAAAAAAGAATAAGGGCTTTATGTAAGGGATGCGAACTCTGGACGCTTGATTAGGAGACTTGCACGAAACTGAGTGAGCTATTGCTCAATTGAATAAATGTTGCATAAGAGAAGGTTTTGATAATCACATATTCACTCATATACATGCATACACATACGTTACATCGATATCAGTAATATTTTAATTATTATGATAATGACGTGATAATAATGATAATAATGATAATGAGGAGGAGAAAGAGGAGGATAATTATGATAATGATGATAGTGATGCTTCTGCTGTTGATGACGATAAGGGTAAAAATCATAGTACTGATAGAACAATAATGGTTATTATGAAAAAGTAATAAAAAAACAAAAAAAAAAAAAAAACAAGTATAAAGATAATAACAAAACAAGATGATAATGGTGATGATAATGATAACAATGACAATGATCATGATAATAAAAATAATGATAATTACCCTAATCATGCAAATCCGGTTAACAACAACGATGGTGATGCTGATGCCAATATCAGTGATACTACAACTACTACTGCTGCTACTACTACTATTAACAAAGAGGAGAGCAGTGCTGGTAGTAAGCAAT
>NW_028234410.1:10925840-10928340 GCF_977035675.1 Penaeus japonicus
AGGTGGGCAATGCAGGCCTTTAGATGGTATTTTCCCTGTTTAATTGATTGCAACAACTGCAGACAAATGTTTTACGTTGCACTAAATGAGAATGATGGCGGTAGCTTTTCTTTGAACCTCGGATGCCAAATGGATATTAATTCACTTATTTTGTTAGGATTACTGATTTTATTTATTTTTGTCTATTTATTTTTCTTGTTCGTCTATTTGATTAATTTATTACGAGTATTACTTGTCTTTATAAGTACGCAATGTAGAAATAGGAGAAATATGCGCACATACATATATATCTTTATGTTTGGTTGTATGTTTGTGTGTATGTGTGTGTTTGTGTGTGTTGTGTGTGTGTGTGTGTGTGTGTTTGTGTGTGTGTGCGTGTGTGTGTATGTATATGTGTGTGTGTGTATACATGTATAAGTATGTAAAAAGAGAGAGAAAACAACATAAGAAACAAACAAGCAACAAAAAGAACAAGACAGAGTGTTGCACAGCCAGAGACAAAAAATCGAGCATCGAGAAAGAGAAACAAAAAAAGTACACGAATACATCTTCAAGTTCTACTAAAGCTTTCAGTGAGCTACTGAATGCTAATGGTTGAGCCATGTTGGCTGGTACCCTTCGCTGACTCACTTATTGCAAATTGAAGACAAGTGGCACATCTTGGTTGCTCTGCGATCTTGTTTTCTTTCAAAATGCTTCGAATAACATTGCTTCTGGATTTTTGGGCGGTGGAGGATGATTTACATGACAGTCCAATCTACGAATTTAAAATAAAGTGTGTTCATCTAAATAGCATTTTAAATTGTACGTTTCTCTCTCCTTCCTCTATTTCTCACTGGCTCTTTTCTCTGCCTATCTGTCTCTCTCTCTCTCTCTCTCTATCGTTTTCTCTCTGTTAGAGACTTGAAGGTGGCAGATCAACTCTCACATACATATACTTTCGAAACGGCTAGTCACCACATAGACATTCTCCTACGTCTATGTGGAGGAAAGTTGGACTGCTTGGCCATGAGGAGAAAAGGTCAAGCTGAGCTGAGGTCAACCCAAAAGACCGAAATCTCCGTCCGCCACCGCAAGAAAGACATCTCGACCTAACCTTCAGGATGAGGCCCACGCGATGCCCTGCCCTATTTCTACCTTACGTCTCACGCCTCTTGGTGGGGATGCCCAGCTTATCAAGTCTATTCCGTACTCTCTTGGCATCACCTAGAGCCATGTAAGTTCCATTCCACCAACAGATTAAGCAAAATGTTCTGCTGATTGCATGACACCCACCAGTGTTTGTAGGTACACTCGACAAACCAAGGAGAAACATACCGCAACTCTCTCTCTCTTTCTCTCTCTCTCTCTTTCTCTCTCTCTCTCTTTCTCTCTCTCTCTCTCTCTCTCTCTCTCTCTCTCTCTCTCTCTCTCTCTCTCTAACTCTCCCTCTCTCTCTCATACTTCGCGGGACCTTTCGTTGTCCTCATCCCCTTCTTTCCTTCCTCCCCCTCTTCCCTAGTCTCCAAACGACCCTCATCACACTTCATAACTGTTTCCAAAGAACTTTATGACGGGAACTCTCTCTCTCTCTCTCTCTCTCTCTCTCTCTCTCTCTCTCTCTCTCTCTCTCTCTTTCTCTCTCTCTCTTTCTCTCTCTCTCTCTCTCTCTCTCTCTCTCTCTCTCTCTCTCTCTCTCTCTCTCTCTCTCTCTCTCTCTCTCTCTCTCTCTCTCTCTCTCTCTCTCGCTCATTGTAATTACTATTGTGGCAGACGACCATTCGCTCTATCAGCCGTATTCTATAACGTTTTCTGCGTGTCGTGGCCATGTCATGTTCATGTTATGTCCATGTCGTGTTCATGTAACGAATGCGGTAATCTAGGACGCAAAAGCGCGGCACGTTTGCGTCAACTGCTTCAGGTTTACCAACCGTTCCAAAGTTAACCCACTTATTAACATGTTTCGGATGAATGGCACTGTCCACACGACAAATTCATAAGAGAAACTACAATCATAGGTAGCACTAACATAAGATAATTCAATTTTGGTATGAATCAGTCGTTGTACTTGTTCCTAGTTAAAGAATTGACAACCATTTCACGAACGCGCTGTTGGTAATTCACTCTACGCTCGATCAAAACAAACGGGATGTGAGGGACCGTGTGTTTATGAACAGATCTTCCTTATTTTATCTTTGTATATACTGTACATATATGCGCATTTTTAATATATCATGCATATAGATTTAATGTATACATATTTCATATAATTATATGCTTTAATTTTACGTCCCTGACTACTTTTACCATTCATTTAACTTCACTCTCCTTCGAAAAGTCCGCCAAAAGGTAAACAAACTCAAAATCAGCAGAGAATCCATGTTTTCCTAAAAGAGTTTGTAATCCGTGTCTAGGACAATGATGCCTAATATAACCAATATAGGTATTACTTTTCAAACGTAGTATGCTCATATGAAGTATTGGTAAGAAAAAGTACAGTAAAAATATGATTTTTTTCACT
>NW_028234410.1:10938340-10940840 GCF_977035675.1 Penaeus japonicus
TCCATTAATGCCCTCCTCTTCCATCCACTTTCTCCAACTTGCTCCTCCAATCTCCATCGTCCACCCTCCCCCCTCTTCACCCTCCTCCATCCTCCAACCCCCATCCTCCACACCCCCTCTTCTCCCTCCTGCTTCCCCCTCCTCTCCCTCCTCCAACCCCCATCCTCCACACCCAATCCCCCCTCCCCTCCTCCCCCCCCCCTACCCCCGTCCATTCCCATCTTATCCACACTGAGGGAAAAAAAAAATAATAATAATGATAACCCCGCCATCGCAGAGGCAGAGGAAGAAACCCCAGCCTCACTGGACGTATATTCAGGTGGGACTAAAAAAAAAAAAGAACATCGTCGTGCTCATCAAAGTCTGTTTATCTTTTATGTACAACACCAAAGATTAGGATGCGAGGGTGGAGATAGAAAGAGGAAATATACGAAGTTTTTTTTTTTATTATTGTGGTATGATTTGTTGTTAATTGTGTATGGTGTTTTGATGATGTTGTCTGATGTTGGATATTTTGTTTGGTTGAGTGATGGTGATGATGTTGATAACCATTCGTATTTTGATGTCCGTTTTGTGATTAGTTAATTTTTTTCTTGTATCATCTTTCTCTTATTGTCATTCATATTTATATTATAATTGCTGTTGATAGTGTTATCATAATTATCAACTCATTACCAATTATCTTCTCCATGTTCATTATTATTAGGTCTATCCTTTGTGTTAATACTAATATTATTTGGTTATTTTATTCCCTTTCTTCTGAATTGCATCGCTATTATTGGTGTTCTGTACTTACTTACCTACATTTAAGCACTTCTACTGAATACTTACGTTTATTTAACATGACTCCAAATGTCACCGTTTGAAGTAAATACCTATTAGAATTCGGAGAAAAGAGAATCTTCTTTTGCCTTGCAAGCTTAACTATTATAGCGGTGATTGGCAAGGAACGCATTGCATAGCATTATCGATTATTTTCATTACATTTGATGCATCTTTGTTGTCGTTAATAGTAGTGGCAGTAGTGGTAGCAGTCGAAGTAGTAGTAGTAGTAGTAGTAGTAGTGGTAGCAAGCTATTATTATCATGATTATTATTATCATTGTTTTTATCATTATCATCATAATTATCATTAATATCATTGTCATTATTATCATTATCGTTGTCATCACTGTTGATATTATCATCATCATCATCATTAAAATGGCTGTATAAAACTACTGATCCCTACCTACTGGATCATCTCCCGCTGTCCCCTCCCCGGCATCTTGTCCCAGCGAACATTTTAAACACACACGTACGTCTACCGTGGCCTGTCCATATACTTCGGAATAGCATGCAAATTGACGCACACGGGACAACAAAGGGCTAGACCACCGACGGCAAATTGGTCGAGGCCTACACGTCCCCATAATGCAATCGTCAACTCTATTGATACACGTAAGGCGGCCGAAGCGCGTCTCCCATCGGCGGCAATTCAATAAAGTCCCTCTTCTGAATGTCAAAAGACAGCACACCGGTGGCGTTGCGTTCTGGGGGGAAGGAGTGGGGGGCATGGGAGGGAATGGGAAGAAGGAAAGGATGATGGGGGGAGGGGGAAGGGGGCGACATAGGAAGGGGGGAAGGGGAGGTATGTAAGGGGAGAGGGTGAGCTGATTAGAGGGAAGGAATGGGGAGGGAGAGGGATGAGAGGGGAACAGAGGAGAGGGTGACGGGAGGGGGGAGGGAGGGAGGGAGTAAGGGGGTAGGAAAAGGCTGGAGTGGGGAGGGATGGGATGGAAGGCAATGGTGGGGGGAAGGAGAGGTATATTGCATTTGTTGACTATGCAGAAAGTGGAGAGAGGACCTCGGTCGACGCTAGATATTATTTGCCCAACAAGGAAGCCTCTTGCTACCGCTGCATCGAGGGGTAGAGGGGAGGGGAGGGAGAGGGTGGTGGTGAGGGTGTAGGAGGGTGGGGGGAAGGGGTGGTTGTGAGGGGGAATAGGCGGGGGGTGGTAGGTGAAGGGAAGGGAGAGAAGGGGGAAGAGGAGCTGGAGGATGAAGAAAAAGATGACAAGAAGGGGAAGGAAGAGGAGGAGAAGGAGGAAGGGAAGGAGGAGGAGAGGGGAGGAGAAGGAGGTGGAGGAGGAGGTAAATGATAATAATAAGAAGGAGGAGCAGGAGAAGGAAAATGCGGAGGAAGAGGAATAAGTGTAAGAGAAGAAGAAAGAGAAAGAGAAAGAAAAAAAAATAGGAAGAAAAATAGAAGTAGGAATAAGAGTAGGAGAAGACAGCGAAAGAAAGATGAAAAGCAGAAATGGGGTAGGGAGTCCGCAAAGAAAATAAGAGGAGAAGAAATATATGATGGAGGAAATTGATGGAGAAGAGGAAGAGGGAGAGGAAGAATAGCTCTGTCCCGAAAGGCATACCGCCAGAGGGAGATCCTGACTGGTTGCAGATCGAGGTTTACGGAATGATCACCAGAGGTCACTATCAGATATTCATATTGCTTTGGGTGT
>NW_028234410.1:10945840-10950840 GCF_977035675.1 Penaeus japonicus
ACACGCAACCACATGCCTTACCCAGATGTCAGTTCTAAATTACAGAGATCAGCGCTACTCTAATGGGCTGAAGCTCCCTAATTGGGTAAACATTTCCCTAATCCCTAATGCGAGGGGCACATTAGAGGCACGTCGGTTTGTTAGACGCCAGGAGGGAATGCTTTGAGATCCGAGGGGAGAGGGAGGGGAAGGGAGTGGCAGAGGGGTGGGATGGAGGGGAGAGGGAGGGGAAGAGGGTGGCAGAGGGGTGGGATGGAGGGGAGAGGGAGGGGAAGGGGGTGGCAGAGGGGTGGGATGGAGGGGAGAGGGGAGGGATGGAGGGGAGAGGGGAGGGGGTCGAGGAGGGGGTAGGGGAAGGGATAAAAAGGGGAGAGGGGAGGGAGTCGAGGAGGGAGTTGGGGAGGAAGTCGAGGGGGGAGTAGGGGAGGGGATAGAGACGAGAAAGGTGGGGGGGGGAGGTTGAGAGACGGCTAGAAGGGATATAAGGGAGAAGAGGGGTGTGTTCGTATGTGTGTGTGTGTGGGGGGGGGGCAGTGGAAGGGGGTTGGTGCAAAGAGGAGAGAGGGGAGGGAGGGAGCATTTCGAGGAGGTAGGGAAGGGGGGGGGGGAGGAGAGAAGGGAGGATATGGAAAGCGTAACTGGGCCATTTCAGAAATGACTTGAATTTTTCATCCGCCCCCCCCCCCCCCCCCCCCCCGTTAAAAATCTCTTGCTTATGAATTGTGATGAGAAAAGAAACATGATGAATTCCCTTCTCCGTATGATTTGTGAAGTGGTGTTCTGTCTCTCCCTCTTCCTTCGCTTTTGCTTTTGTTTCTTTCTTTGTTTCTCTTCTCTTGCAGTCTTTTCTCGATTGCGTCTAACATTGATACATATTTTTTTACGTAAGTAAATAAAAGAAAGAGAGAGAGAGAAGGAGAGAGAGATAGATAGATAGATAGATAGATAGATAGATAGAGAGAGAGAGAGAGAGAGAGAGAGAGAGAGAGAGAGAGAGAGAGAGAGAGAGAGAGAGAGAAAGAAAGAGAGAGAGAGAGACAGAGAGAGAGAGAGAGAGAGAAAGGAGAGAAGGGGAAGAGGAAAGAGACAAAGAGAGAGAAAGAGAGCGAGCAAACACAGAAAACCTGGCGATTTATCTTACATTTCCTCTTTTCGGTTTTCTCCATAATAAAATTATACGTCCATACGAGACCTTCCCTTCCTCTCACATGTTGCAAAATGGCATGAGGTCCAGTCCCCTTTTCACGCAAATGCATAAATGTGCCACATCTCTCTCTCGTCCTTTCTTTCCCTCTCCTCTTTTCTCTCTCTCTCTCTCTCTCTCTCTCTCTCTCTCTCTCTCTCTCTCTCTCTCTCTCTCTCTCTCTCTCTCTCTCTCTCTCTCTCTCTCTCTCTCACTCACTCTCCCTCTCTCTCTCTCTCACACACACACTCTCTCACTATTTCTCTTGCTCTCTCTCTTTCTCTCTCTTTCCTTCTCAGATTATGTTTCTATTTATACTCATGTTTTATCTATGCTGTTGAACCAGGTGTTGCTTTCACGGCACCCAGAAGGTCAGTACACTGGCTGGCTTCAGTGACATCCGGGGGAATGCTCACTGACTCACTGCTTTGATTTCGGTTAATCTAACAATTTACACAAACAGATGTTTTTCTTTTTTTTTCTTTTTTTTTACTAGACTTTCAGGATATCCATTTGTCAATTTAGAGTCATCAGTGTCTTTCACCGTGTAAATTCTTTACTGTTTGCTTTAGTATAATTATGAAGCGTTAAAGGGCAAGATAATATAAAACATATCAGTATCTACTACTAAAATAAAAAGACCGAGATATATATATGGTAAGATATAAACCCTGAACTATCCGAAATGGTTTATTCCTGAGGCAGTGGATTATGATGATGAAGTTACCTCTCTATAGATTAGGCTGTAATGTACAGGAAGTGGAATTGAAGGGCAAATTAGCCATCGACGGAGAGTAATATCCTTATTCACATGTAGCATTATTAGATTTATTATGGATTCGGATTAAGTTCCTTATATGGTAAAGTAAATAAACGCTTAACAACATTGTGAGATTGTCTGGTAAATTGAGCACAACAGGGATGCTGTTTATGTTGAACTAAATTGCTTTCTGAACTCTGTAGAAGTACATCTAAATTGAGGAGGAGTTTCTGTATCCTTCTGTAGGGCATCAGGATTTTCAGCAAATGAACTCATGTTTAGTGCCTCGCTCGTCTCCCTTTATCTCTTTCTATCTTTTTTTTCTCTCTCTCTTTCTCTCTCTCTCTCTCTCTCTCTCTCTCTCTCTCTCTCTCTCTCTCTCTCTCTCTCTCTCTCTCTCTCTCTCTCTCTCTCTCTCTCTCTCTCACTCTCTCTCTCTCTATCTCTCTCTCTTTATCTTTCGTTCAGTCTTCCACCACTAACAAGAACCTATATCTTAACACTGTTTATCATGTTTTGTACAGATGTTTGTTAAAAGGATATTGAACAGCCGGTGCAAGAATAGTGATTTTTTAAAAATTCGTCTCACACTCTCTAGAGGCGAGATTTGAGAAGGACGCTACAACAGTCTGACTGTATTCATATCTATCTCTTTGTTATACATACATACATACATTTATATATGTATATGTATATGTATATATATATACATATATATATATATATATATACATATAGATATAGATATAGGTATAGATAGATATATAGGTAGATAGATAGATGTGTGTGTGTGAGTGTGTGTGTGTGAACAAAATCATTTAATTCTACTTCCCACGTTTCTCTCCACCTTTTCCTTGCTCGGTCTGCATCTTTATATTTCCCGTTCTAATTTCTTGACCGCGTTTTACTGTTCAATTCTGTTTTTCTCCACATGTCCTTTATCTCTCTCTCTCTCTCTCTCTCTCTCTCTCTCTCTCTCTCTCTCTCTCTCTCTCTCTCTCTCTCTCTCTCTCTCTCTCTCTCTCTCTCTCTCTCTCTCTCTCATTCTCTCACTATTTCTCTCACTCTTTTATTGTATCCGTTTTTCTATTTCTAGTTAACCAAGGAGGATATTTCGCGGTCCGGTTTCAAGTGGAAGAGCTATTCTAGTCCTTACAAACACCGGCTACAGAGTTGATAATTGTATACCCCATAAGGACGGCATCTCTTTCTCGAAGCAGCACCGACGCACGAAACTTCATTGCTTCATTCACATCTATCTTGGGCGGTGCTAGAACTTCAAGTGTGTGTGTGTGTGTGTGTGTTGGTGTTTGTTGATGTGTCTTTTGTGTGTCTATGTGTGATTGTGTGTTGTGGGTGTTTGTGTGTTTGTTTGTGTGTTTCTGTTTGTTTGTGTGTGTGTTTGAGTGTGCTTGTGTTTTTTGTGTGTGTTTATGTGCGGAAGTTTGTTCAGGTGTGTGAGTATGGAAGGGGAGGGGGAATGATGGAAGTTTAGGGGGTTAGGGAAGGGGGTAGAAGTTTGTAGGTGGTGTAGGTGGGGGGGGAGTTTTTCTTGGGGGGGGGGTGAGGGAGGGAATGGCTTGTGTGTATGTGTGTTTAAATGTATGTGTGTATCTGTATGTGTTTATCTCTATTTACCTGCGCTTCCATATGTAAATGTATATACCTACTATGCTATCATCAGCTACAAAGCAATAACTTTAAAAATTCCCAACTAAAAAAAAGAAAACGGACTTGCTGCACCATTTTTGAACCACCTTTCACATATGAAAGCCTAATCCATGTTGATAAAACGACCTTGCAACATTTCTTTATAGTCTCTCCGCATACTTCCTTATCATACAAAGCTAGCGAGATAAACCTAACCTAGGAGGGACACATCTGGAGAACCCATAAGCCCCAGGATTTGCTTTGTTTTCAGGAGATTTACAACCTTATGGATGGTGCTGTTGATGCCAAATAGTGTTGTTGTTGGAGTAAAAGAAACCGGCCTAATTTTGAGGTTCTGTTTTTGTGTTAGTTCATGAGGTGTTAAGTCTTCGAAACCTGATATCTGACAGTGGATTTGCTCAGAAATAGGTTGTTCTGTGGTCATGGAAAAACATGCTATCCATGACTTGTTTTCTTGAAAATAACGACATATCCACAAACACAGCGAAAGTTTTTAAGTTTTTTAGAATTCCGACACTGCGAACGCTGTATATAATAGCATCACCATACATAATATATTACAGAATTAAAGGAAAACAAACAGGCGGAGGGTGGGGGGAGTAGTAAGGGCGGGGGGAAAAGGGGGGTAAGTGCTTGAGGGTTTTACTTTTGATGAAGGCTGTTCAGCGCCAATGATGGCACACTGTATATAGCATCACCATGCATAATATCTTGCAATAGGATCCAAAATCTAAATCAATGTATCTAAATCACCCTCCGAGCTGATTTTTTTTTCCACATCAAAACCATAGCCAACACCTCACCTAGACGCGTTCCCCCAAGAGCTGACAAAAAGTCGACCATACGCCCCAAGTAAGTGTCCTTACATAAACATCACTAATTCACCTCCAGACCCCCCCTATCCCCCACCCCTACCCCCCTACCCTAACTCACCCCCGGGGACTAATCCCTCCAAATTGAAAGTAATCCCGAGCACTCACAGGGGGATTTAACTGATGGCATGTGCATTTAACTACAGTTTGGAAATAATCTTAGATGCTCCTTTTTTTCTTTTTTTCTTCTTTTTCTTATTAACCGTAAGGATGCAGAAGGAAGAAAGGGAAAGACATGGAGAAGGAGGCTCGGAGAGAGGAGAGGAATGTGGAAGAAAGGAGGTAGAGGAGAAAGAGAATGGAGAAGAGAGCGAAGGGAAAAATGTTAATAGCACTCCGGGGATTATCCCCCAAGATGCTGGCCACTACACTGTGCGTAAGGTTTGTTAAGAAGCTTAGAATACTAATGCATTCGGGTTCATACACGAGCATGTACACAAAGCCTATATATACATACACATAAGCACATTCACACACAATCATACAGACACATAGGCATCAACAGACAAACACA
>NW_028234410.1:10958340-10963340 GCF_977035675.1 Penaeus japonicus
GTTGTTTTTTCTCTCTTTGTACTGTCATTGTAAAAAAAAGTAATAAATAAATAAATAGAGAACAGGGACGATGTCTGTGTACTGTACAGCTTGAGACGAGTTTCGAATGTCATCTTCCAAAATTCATGCTTTGGTAGAATTACAATTTAAATACATTTGCCAGACAGAATCATAAAGTTGACATGACGGTTGTGACCTGTGGGCTTGTTATCCACATAATTGATGCTCCCAAGGCCTTTAATGATTCGAATCGGCGCGACGCGACGGGGTGTTCGCCTTTTCCTTCGTCGCGAATTATGCAGCTTACATTACGAATCTTCTCTGCTTTATATATATATATATATATATATATATATATATATATATATATATATATATATATTTTTTTTTTTTTTTTTTTTTTTTTTTTTTTTTATAATGGCATTCGCTCGCTTCTGATCCGCTAGATGTCCTGCTTCATCTACGTGTGACACTAAGGCGTTGCAAGTCCTGCAGTGACGGTCAACAGCACGATGACCGCAGATCCTGCCGTTGAAATCACGTTTTTATTTTCTCTCTCTCTCTCTCTCTCTCTCTCTCTCTCTCTCTCTCTCTCTCTCTCTCTCTCTCTCTCTCTCTCTCTCTCTCTCTCTCTCTCTCTCTCTCTCCGTAATAAGCTTTATTAACGCGCTACCGGGGTTGTTAGCGGGAGGACTTCTTGTTTCTTATCAAATCTTTTATTTTCGTAGCAGAATTTCACGTTGATACCAAATTATTTGTTGATTGCCTCGGAGATGTTGCGCTATGAAAGTATCAAGAATTCTGGAGGAGGGACAAGGTCTTGCTTCTTGCAATTGTTGCAATGATTTCCGTCTTCGTTCTTCGAAGAGAATTTCATGATCATTACATTAGTCGCAACGAACTTTGTTGATGATAACAATGATATTGATAATGATGATACTAATGATGACTAGGACGATAATGATAAGGATGATAAGGATAACAGTGATAATGATAATACTTATAATAATAGTAATGATAATGACAGTTATTATGATAAGGATAATAATGATGATAAAAATAATGAAGAGGATAATAATGGAAATCGTGATTATAGTAATGATAATAATGATAGTGTTGATGATAATGTTAATGATGACAATGATACTTAGTAATAGTAATGACATTAATGATGATGATAGTAATATTGATAATAATGATAATGACTAAAATTATAATAATAATTCTAGTAATAATGATCATTATAATTGTAATTTTGATAATAATGAAAATGTCAACAGTGATAATAATAAATTATAAGATAATAAAAGATAATGATAGCAATCTTAATGACATTAATGATAATGATAACAAAAATAACACATACGATAATAAAAAAACAATCATAATCCTGATAATGATAATAACAGTTCCCAAAAGGAGCAAAGAGAGACGAGATCACATCACCATCACGAGAATACAGAACAACTTAGATCTTAATACAATCACTCGCTAATGACAATATTTACCCGAACTTCCACTGGCTTTGCCTTGGAGACAAGTTCGGCGCCGATCCCTAATTGAGTAATAACATCCTAACAAGTAAGGCCTAATTTCGGGGCATAATTCATTGGCTTTGATGGACTAAGCGGTGTTCAGGACGTCAGTGTGTATGCATGTTGCATGTGGCATCCTTTTGCATTGGGATTAAGGATGGCAGTTGATGATTTTGAATACGTAGTAAATTCAAAATCAAAATATTTTGTTTCATTGATTATGATAGTCGTTTTTTTATATGTATAGTATTTACGTTGTTTAACAATATAGTATCAACATAGGTAATATAAAGTGCATGTATAGTAGGCATTGACATTAATACACTAATTAGGCATGCCTTTGATATCGAAATGATTATCATAAGGATGGTGTTATCATAATCACCATATGTTACCAATATGTCATAAGGACGGAGATGCTCTACATTATCCTAATCTTACATATTGAGTTTGCATGATCCGTTTGATGAATGAGATGAGCATTGCATGAACAAGAGATAAAACAAAGGACTAATGAAACGAGAGTCCCTACTCTTTGTGCATGACATGTGCTGTAAAGTTGTGACGTAATTCGAGTGATGCAGTTATTTGATCGTGAAATTGGATTATTGTTGAATGCATGTATGTTGCTATCGCTTGTCTGTCTACGATGTATTGACGTCATTGTCGTTATTATCGTCATCGTAATTATCATTATCATTCATTTCATAATTGTTAGCATCGGTTATTATTGTTGTGATTATTATCATCATTGTCAATATCTTAATTGTTATTATCATCATCATTATTATCATTATCATCTCTATCATTACCTTTACTATTATTACTATTATCATCACTCTCTTCATTACCATCAGCAGCAACATTATCATCATCTACTTTATCATCAATATTGTTATCACTATTTTCATCATTATAATCATCATTATTATCATTACTGAAGCTGCTGTAGTTGTTAGCATTATTACAATTGGTATCAATCTTCGTCTTTCAGTATTCAGTATTGTTCTAATTGTCATTATCACCATCATTATTACTATTATCATCATTATCATTATTATCATTATCATTATTATCATTATTACCATTATTATTATTATCAATATCATTATCATCAATATTATTGTTATTATTATTATTATTATTGTTATTGTTTCTATCACCCTTATCATCACTGTGAATACCACCATTATGATTAGCATTATTATTATTGCTGTTATCATTACTATCATTATCATTGTCATTATTGTTATTGTTATTATTATTAGCATTAGCATTAGCATTAACATTAATATCCTCCTCATCATAATCACTATTATGAATATGATTATTATCATTAATATCACTATCATTATCATCATTAGTATTATTATCATTAATATTATCATTATTTTTGTTATTATCCTCATTATCATTATCACTGTTATTATCATTGTAATTATTATCATCATTAGTATTATTATTATCACAATCATTATTATAATCAACATATTTTTTTCAATATTACTATCATCATCATCACTATCATTATCCTCATTACTCTCATCATTATAATAATGTAGATTATTATTATTATCATGGATAGCGTATGTGCGTGTGTGTATACATATATCTATTTATCTAAATATATATCTATCAAATCAGTCTCTCTATATAACTTTACATGTGTCTGTATATCTCTCTCTTTCTCTTTCTCTCTCTCTCTCTCTCTCTCTCTCTTTCTCTCTTTATACACACACACACACACACACACACATATATATATATATATGTGTGTGTGTGTGTGTGTGTGTGTGTGTGTATGTGTGTGTGTGTGTGCGTGTGTGCGTGTGTGTGTGTGTGTGTGTGTGTGTAGATATATACCTACCAGCGTTATTTGTTCGAGTCAGGAAGATAGATAAATTCCTTATACGATCTGGTATTCTCCTGATATACCTTGTACTTGTAATATATGACAGATTTTTTTTTTTTTTCCAGTAAGTGTTTCATCAATCAATTGGTTAGAATCACAAAGAAAACTTTATTCGTCATCATTCATGTAGCTAGATTTCCTAATATTTTCTTCGGTACTGGTACCACCGCTTGCAACTTGAGTCGTGAACTTCAACTAGCCACCACGGCGACTTCAACAACGTCAGCGTCAGGGTGTTGAGCAGAGTGTCTATCCTCGTGTGTATCTTAACCGGTTCTCAGGTCAGGTAATAATAGCTAATAACGTTAAGCCTCCCCGTAATTAAGTTACGGGGCCGCGCAGCTCACGGTTTGTCAGCAGAGTTTCGTCATTTTTATGACTTGAAAGTTTGATGGGAGGTGAATTTTCTTCCTGTTTCTCACTTCTTTCTTTTTTTTCCTCTCTCTCTCTTCTCTCTCTCTCTCTCTCTCTCTCTCTCTCTCTCTCTCTCTCTCTCTCTCTCTCTCTCTCTCTCTCTCTCTCTCTCTTTCGCTCTCCTTGCCTCTCCTCCTCCTCGACCCCCCTTCCTAGAGCCTCCCCCCCCCCTGCTAATTACGTCGCAATTACCTGGCGAAGCTCGTTAGAGGTCTGGGAGCTCTAATCGATTTTGGCTCAAAGCGCCGCTGAGGGAGGGAGCTAAAAGGAACGGGAGAAGGCTAAGAGGACCATGCCACGGAAGGCAAGGAGGAACAAAACGGATCAAGAATTACCCAAATTGCCCCGGGACAAAGAATTCGACTTGTGCCATCTCGAATGAGCCAATTACTGTATTTAGAACTGGGCCAGAACTATTTTCGAACAGGGCGGGTTAAGCGAGAGCAGATCTAACACATTTTCTTTAGTTCTGTCTGAGAACTCCTCTGAAGGCACCGAATAAAACGCAAAGGATTTTCTTTCCTTCAGAAGCGACGGCTTATCACACTGTATTACAAGTATCCTTTTAAACACTCTTCTGTGCTCGTTTTCACGTATCTGCTGCCCTACTATATACCAAACGCCCCCAAGCTTAATAAGAAGTATTTCCAAAAAGCTACTGAAAGTTGGGGAAGACTGGTTATACTCTCCACTAGCTACAGACTCATCACCCCCCCCCTCCCCCCCCAAAAAAAAAAAAAAACACGGTGTTTTTCTCTTCACTGATGCTGAGATATTGCTAATGAGATATTCTTTCATCTCGTGTGTTTAGATCATTCGATTGGTTGGTGTTATGTTTTGGTGGTCTTAGATTACACATACGCATCATTCTATTTTATATCATGTCAAGCTTTTATATATTATCTTCCTGTTTTCTCACATTTACTTTCACTCTCTATCTATCATGTTATTCCTTCATAATATCTTCCTGTTTTATCACACTCACTTTCACTCTCTTTCTATCCTGTTATTCCTTCATATTATCTTCCTGTTTTCCTTTCTTTCTTTCATTCTTTTATTTTTGGCAAGCTGACAACTCATATCCTAACCAATGAGAAACATTTTACTCGCATATCACTCAACAAAGAAAAAAAAAAAGA
>NW_028234410.1:11000840-11005840 GCF_977035675.1 Penaeus japonicus
TATGAAAAAAGGGGCGCGCCTCATTGTCTTGTAAAGTGCCCTTGCCCGAGGCAGGTGACGCAACTGGGTATCTGAACTTATTATAGGTTTTTATCATCGGGGAATTACAATGATTGTGACTTTGGAAATTGTGATACTGTAATGTCGATCATGTTTATAATTAATATGATGAGGTTAGTACCAGAGTCAGTAAGGGTAGTAGTAATGATGATAATGGTATGAATAGTAATAATGGTAATGTATGATAAAGCTCATCATATGACTGAAGTCTTATCAACTGTGATGATTACAATAATGAGGATGAGCAAGAGGATAGCACTGCAATGTTAGAGAAACAACAACAACAATGTTAATGATAGGAATAACAGTTGTCTAATGATAATGATGATAAAGATGATAATGATGATAAAGATGATAATGATGATGATAATGATGATAATAACGATGATAATGATGATAATCACAATGATAACGATAACAATAATAATGCTAAAAATAAAAGTGATAATAATAATAACAATCATAGAAATATCTGTAATAAAAATCATCATAGTAATGATAACAATAATGATAACAATAACAAAACAAGAACAAAACCCACAAGATAGATAAATAGATAAATAAATGAATATATATATACACATATATATATGTATATATATATATATATATATATATATATATATATATATATATATATATATATATATAACACATGAATTACAAAAACAACAATAACAAGAGAAGAAAAAAAAAAATGTCGACAATACACTGACCAGTTGCCTCTTCGGAAATCCTCTTCCAAGACCGGTTCTGAGTTCCGCGTTTCTGCCAAGACGACGAACAACCAAGACCTAAGACCCAAGACCCGAGACCCGAGACCCGAGACCCAAGACCCAAGACGGCTAAGACCCAAGACCCTAGACGGCTAAGACCCAATTCCTAAGACCCAAGACCCAAGACGACGAACACCCAAGACCTAAGACCCAAGACCCAAGACCCAAGTCCTAAGACCCAAGACCCAAGTCCTGAGACCCAAGACCTAAGACCCAAGTCCTAAGACCCAAGACCCTAGACGGCTAAGACCCAATTCCTAAGACCCAAGACCCAAGACGACGAACACCCAAGACCTAAGACCCAAGACCCAAGTCCTAAGACCCAAGACCCAAGTCCTGAGACCCAAGACCTAAGACCCAAGTCCTAAGACCCAAGTCCTGAGACCCAAGACCTAAGACCCAAGACCCAAGACCCAAGTCCTAAGACCCAAGACCTAAGACCTAAGACCCAAGTCCTAAGACCCAAGACGGCTAAGACCCAAGACGGCTAAGACCCAAGACCTAAGACCCAAGACCCAAGTCCCAAGACCTAAGACCTAAGACCCAAGACCCAAGTCCTAAGACCCAAGACGGCTAAGACCCAAGACCTAAGACCCAAGACCCAAGTCCTGAGACCCAAGACCTAAGACCCAAGACCCAAGTCCTAAGACCCAAGACCTAAGACCTAAGACCCAAGTCCTAAGACCCAAGACGGCTAAGACCCAAGACGGCTAAGACCCAAGACCTAAGACCCAAGACCCAAGTCCTAAGACCCAAGACGGCTAAGACCCAAGACCTAAGACCCAAGACCCAAGTCCTAAGACCCAAGACGGCTAAGACCCAAGACCTAAGACCCAAGACCCAAGTCCCAAGACCTAAGACCTAAGACCCAAGACCCAAGTCCTAAGACCCAAGACGGCTAAGACCCAAGACCTAAGACCCAAGACCCAAGTCCTGAGACCCAAGACCTAAGACCCAAGACCCAAGTCCTAAGACCCAAGACCTAAGACCTAAGACCCAAGTCCTAAGACCCAAGACGGCTAAGACCCAAGACGGCTAAGACCCAAGACCTAAGACCCAAGACCCAAGTCCTAAGACCCAAGACGGCTAAGACCCAAGACCTAAGACCCAAGACCCAAGTCCTAAGACCCAAGACGGCTAAGACCCAAGACCTAAGACCCAAGACCCAAGTCCCAAGACCTAAGACCCAGGACGACGAAGACCCAGGACCAAAGACCCAGGACGACGAAGACCCAAGACCACAGGCACACCGGGTTATTAAGAGGAAGTTCCTGAACAATGGTCTGGGAAAAAGTGGGGATCTTGATAACCTGCGTTTGTCTCGGATTCGGATCGCTGAGGTTGAGATTTCTTCTTCTTTTCTTTTTTTAGCCTTCGCTCTTTCTTTCGTTCGTTTTCTTTCTTATTTCTTTCTTTCTTTGTCTTTCGTTGTTGTTTTTCTCTCTCTCTTTCTCTTTCTCTCTCTCTCTGTAAACCTCTTGCTGGCACTAGTTGTAAGCCACCAGTGCCACCCACCCGTTGTACAGCACCCATCCTGTGTTAAGCAGAGTCCACAATAAAGACCATGGCACGTGAACGTCTGTATCTTAACCACCGACCTACAACAGGGCATCAGGTGCTTACAACGGGTGGCACTGGTGGCTTACAACTAGTGCCAGCAGGTGGCTTACACTCTCTCTTTCTCACTCACTCACTCACTCACTCCGTCACTCACTCACTCTCTCATGATTTATTTGAGTGCTTACGTATTCATTTTTCATGAAATTCCAGGTTTTGTGAGTTCTCTGATTCACCGCTTCATACGCTCGGGAGTTTCAATACGAAGCTTCGAAATTTCCACCGGTCGCGATGTGAACCAGGATGACTCGGCTCACCGCCTCAAGGATGTGAAGCAGGGATTCCCTTTTTCGAATTGCCATTGCGTTAAAGAAAGGATAGTTTTGATTATTGTTTTTTATAGATATAAGCGATAAATTAGTTTATTCGCCGAAAAAATAGATAGACTATAGGAAAAAAATGAGGAAAAAAAAAAAAAAAGGATCCTGGATGTGTTATCATTACTATATTCGTTGAAATGTAATTATGGATTTAGAGGGCGTATTATTTTTTTATGAAAAAAGAAGGAAAATAGTTTCAGAAACGTGTGTGTGTGTATGTGTGTGCGTGTGTGTGCGTGTGTGTGCGTGTGTGTTTGAGTGTGAGTGTGTATGAATGTATATACATGTAAAAATATATTCATCAATACAAGATAATTCTCATAAATCAATTAAAGAAACGAAGAATCCTATCAAGCAAGAATACTGCATTAGGATATTCCAAAGAAACAAAACAATCCAAAGGACAAATAACAAAATACACTTCCGGACAAGAAAGGCTCGAACCTGTCTCTCGTATCCTGCAGAGCCTATGTCCACATCCTTTAAGATTCGAGGTTAGGAAATCAAGGCCTAGTGTGACGGAGCTATGGAATAGTAAAGAATATATAGGAACATGAAAAAATCTAGCATTTTTTGCGACATTACTGATTGGTTCATTTTCTTTTATATCTTTCTTTATTATTATCATTATTATTTTTTTATTATTATACTTTTTTCCTACTGTTATTGCTGTTATCCTCATTGTCATTAGTTTTTCAGCATTATCTTCATCCTCACTTCTGATATTTTCTTTCTTTCCTTTATTTTTCCTTCCTTTTCCTATCTCACCTCTTCTCCCTCTTTCGCTTCTCTCCTCTATCATATTCTCTTCACTTTTCTCGCTCCTCACCTTCCTTTCCCCATCTTTTTCCTCTCTTTCTTTCTTCTCTTTCATGCCTTCTTCTCTTTCTCTTCTGTCCCCTCTCACCTCCTAATTTTCCTCTTCTATCTCTTCTTTCTCTTCCATTTCCCTTCATCCACTCTCCTGCCTTCTCCTGTTTCTTCTACTTCCTTTTTTATTCTGTCTCCCCCTTCGTTCCTTCTCATCTTCCATCCTTCGCCCCTTTTCTCTTCTTTCTTATCTCGCCTCTCATCTCCTCATTCTCCCCTTTCTTCTCTCATTCCTTCTTCTCTCTCTTATACTTTCTCTCCTTTTTCCTTCTCCTGTCTCCTCCTTTCTTCCCTTTCCCTGTCTTGTCTCTCCCCTCTTCTCTCCCTCTTTTTCTTCTGTCATCTCTTTCACCCTTTACTTTCACTCTCTTATCTCCTTTCTTCTTTCTTTTCCCTTACCTCTCCGCCCCTTTTCTTCTATCTGCTCACATTTCTTCTCCCCTTTCTATCCACTCCTCTCTCACTTCTCTTCCCTCCCCTTTTCCCTCCTTTTTCACATCCTTTCCTCTTCCCTCCTCTACACTTTGCTCTTATTCATTCTCCTTTATCTTTTATTCTCCCTTTTCTCTTTCTCTCATCTCTCATGTCATTTATTATCTCTCATCTCTCTTTTTTTCCCTCTTCCCTTTTTTCCCCTCTTCTTCCTTCTTCTTGTCCCCCCCCCTCCTACTCCTCTCTATTTTCCATTCACTCTTCTCGTATTTATTCTCCCCTTTCTCTCTTCTCTCTTATCTCCTTCCTTCTCCTCTCTCACCTCTTCTTCTTTTTTCCCTTTGTCTCCCCTCCTCTTCTCTCCCTTTTCCATTCGATTCCATCCTATATTTTCTCCCCTTCCCATCCTCTTTCTTTTCTTTCTCTCGTCTCTTCTCCCTTTTCCCTCTCCTCCCATCTAGTATCCGTGTTTCTTTCCTCTTTCTCTTTTTGTATTTCCCCCTTCCTCTCCTCGGTTTCCTTCTCTTGTCTCCCTTTTAATTCCTTCTTCTCTCTCTTCTACTTCCTTCCTTCTCCCCTTTCCCTCTTTTCCCCTCTCATCTCCTTCTTTCTCCTATCCTCTTATTCTCCCCCATTTCCCCATTCATCCTCTCTGCTTCCTTCTCCTCTCTTCTCTTTCTTTCACCTCTCACGTCGTTCACCTCCTTCTTCTCTCTCATCTCTTCTCCCGTTTCCCTCCTCTTCTCTTTCTCCTCTTCCACTTCCCTTTTCATCCCCTCTGCTTCCTTCTCTTTTCTCCCTTCTGATTCCTTCTCTTTCTCTCTTTCCTATTTCCTCCCTTCTCCCCTCTCATCTCATCTCCTCATCCTTTCCTCTCCATTCTCATTGCCTTCTTTCTCTCCCCCATTTCCCCTTTCCCCCCTCT
>NW_028234410.1:11028340-11033340 GCF_977035675.1 Penaeus japonicus
TCCAAGTCCTTGTAGCAAAGGCTATTATGTTAAAACCTGAGCTAGAGTCTACTGTTCGCTATATAGCGGCAAGGCGCTTCGCAAAGGCCTTTCCACCAAAGTTTCTCAATAAATTGACTGATGAGCATTATTCTGACTTTAGTGTGCTTTTAGAAAGTGGATTACAGTACATAAAGGAACATCCTAACACTGAATGGTTGCATAACAACCAGGAAAGTGAGAAGAAAGTTCGGATTAATGCTCTGCCTTCTAAATCTAATGAAAACCATAATACAGAGCATGATGACCAGAGTAAAATCAATAGGCAGGCACATACACATAAACACGAGCGTTCACGACATTGGCAAGATGGCCCTCAGCCATCAACATCCTCCTTCAGGGGACGTGTTCACAAGAGAAAACTGCCCTACTGTACAATCTGTAAAAAGGCAGGTCATGCTACTGATGTATGTTACCATCGCAGAGGGCGAGGACCAGGGCATTCTCAGCAGAATGCCTGGTGTAATTGTTGTAACTCGGGTTATGATAAGGAAAGGAAATCAGCTAGGTTTTCTAACTCTACTTCTAGACGGTCCACATGGAACCCTAGAAGGAAGGCAAACCGACCAGTAAATCAGTCGGGAAACGAGAACAGCCATGCCAGAAATCAGGGAGCATAACGAGAACCGAAACAACAGACTGTCAAATTCAGGAAGTGTTAGTGCAAGTTGCAGGTGCTACTAGGTTCAATAGTAAAGGATTAATAGTTCTTAATGCAATAGTAGAAGGTAGTGAAAGAAATCTGTTGTTTGATACAGGGGCTGAGATATCCTTAGTGCATGAATCCATAGTGCCGGACACAAAAGTAAGAGACTACACAAAAACAAATGTTAGTGTCCATCTAGCAGATGGGTCTATGTTACAGCATTATGGGTTAGTTCTTTTGGAAATGAAGGTGGCTAGAATTTCAGTAAAACATCATTGTTTTGTTGTAAAGAATGTAAAACTACCCACAGAAATATTGCTAGGGTCAGATTTTATTCTATCACATATGGTAGAATTTTGTTCGAAGCCTTTTGAAATGCACATAAACAGAGAGAGGATACCAGCAAGGCTCATACCATCAACTTCTTTAGAGCCAGTTATATCTACCCTGCCAGCGGAAATAAGTGAAACTATAGGAGACAAATTAGGAAATTCTGTAGACGATATGCCTGAAGAAATGGACTTTGAAGATGAAGATGATTCTAAAGCCTTGTCGGCATGCTTTGCAGAGTCTCAGTGTGTTGACGGGTTTTCAGGGGGTACTGTTGGAATGGTGGTTAAAAACTGTCATGATAGAGGAGACATGGAAGATGATTTATTAGGGCTATTCACACCAAGGGAACATGTTGCAAACAGCAATTTGTTAAATATGGGGATTGTAAACTTAGTTAAGAACCAGGATAATGATTATTGGTTTAAGGTTCCCTATTTAAATGTCAAACCAGAGACAGTGGAAATACTATCTGATCACCCCGTTGGTGATGTGACAATATTAGATGAAATGCCCTTAGCAAGCAATAAATCAACGGTCATGATAGGAGCTATGACACAGTCCTCTAGGAGGGATAGGTTGAGAGATCAAGTGGACATCTTGTTCCCCGATCTCTTGAGCAAGGAAAATCAAACATTAAAAGAACTGGTCATTAAGTATGATCAAGCATTCTCGCTCAAAGATGAACCTCTTACTGTAGCAACACATTTCTTTCATGAGATTCGCACAGTAGGACCACCAGTTTATAAGAGACCATACCCCATTCCAGCAAAGTATCGAGAGGAAATCAAAGCCCAGGTGGAGGACATGTTAGAGAAAGGCATAATTAGGCCTTCTAGGTCACCTTACAACAGTCCTCTTGTCCCTGTGGTTAAGAAGGACAAAACTCTTCGATTATGTTTAGATTTCCGTGCCCTGAATAAGGTGATCGAGGATGATCGCTATCCCTTGCCGAATATTGACTCTATTTTAAGAAGTTTAGGTAAGAGTAGAATTTTCTCGTCATTAGATATGCGTCAGGGCTATCACCAGATTCCTCTAACAGCCAAAAGCTGTGTAAAAACAGCATTCTCAACACCTGATGGCCATTATGAGTTTACTTCTCTACCTTTTGGGTTGAAAGATGCTCCATCTTGTTTTCAACGAGCAATTAATCAAGCTTTAGCTGGGTTAATTGGAAGAGCAGCAATGGTGTATATGGATGACATAGTTATCCTGGGCTCTTCTTGGGAAGAACACCTATTTAACCTTGAAGATATCCTTGAAAGACTGGTGCATAGTAACCTTTCATTGAAGCTGGAAAAATGTAGCTTTTTCCAGAAAGAAGTAAGATATCTGGGGCATGTAATCTCCAGCAAGGGTATCAGACCTCAAGCTGAGAAGCTTGAGGCACTAAAGAACTTCCCTAAACCAGTAGTACTAAAGGAATTGCAGTCATTCCTTGGACTTGCAAATTACTACCGTAAATTCATTTACAACTTTGCACTAATAGCTAAGCCACTGACTGACATGACAAAGGGTTCTCGTAAACAAAGTAATCGTAAGATTGTCCTGAATTGGTCTGAAGATGGGGTGAGAGCATTTAACACTCTTAAAGATTTACTCACTGAAGAAGTGACTCTGTCATACCCCAATTTTGATAAAATCTTTGTTTTAAATACTGATGCTAGTGAATTTGCTATTGGGGAGTACTCCAGCAGCATGATGATAAGGGGCATTTGCGACCAATAACATTTTTCAGTCGCACCCTTAATGAAAGTGAATTAAAGTATTCAACTGTAGAAAGAGAAGTCCTTGCAGTAGTTTATGGTCTCACAGTAAATCGGCCTGTCATACTGGGGTTCCCAGTAAAGGTGGCCAGTGACCATAGACCACTTGTATGGCTCTTTAACTATGCAGGACCAAATTCACGCATTTTGCGGTGGCAAATGGCAGTGGCAGACTTTGAGTTGGAAGTAACCTACATAGCAGGGAAACAAAATAGTGTGGCTGATGCTTTATCAAGGATAAGAAATGCAGACCACCCAATAGATAACTTTGTCGTGTCCGCCGTAACACGGGGTGGAACAAAGAATTCAGATGATGTGTCCCTGGACAATGTAATTATGTGGGACCCAAATAAAGTTAGAATGGATCAGGATGCTCATCCCGCTATGGGGGTCCAGTAAAAAGGTACCTCAGGGGTGAATCAAATGAGTGTCCCAAGTTAAATTATCCAATCCGTGACTTTAAACTCTTACAAGATGGCATTCTCTACCACACAATAGTAAATGTGTACGATCAGGAGTACATCGTGTTGTAATTCCAGTCTCCTATAAAAACACAGCATTGTATCTGGCACATAACTTACCTTTGTCTAGACAAGAGGGCGACCACGATACATTAGAGAGACTAAAAAAGATTGGTTTTTGGCCTGGTATCTCCAAGGAAGTCCTAAATATGTAAAATCCTGTACAGTGTGTATAAGATGTAAGCCAATGAGGGATGTGCCTGCTCCATTACAGCGATTCCCTGATGTAAGAGAGAAATTCGAGCGTGTACATCTGGATTTAGTAGGACCGCTCCCCATCTCAAATGAAGGGTCAAAATATGTATTGACAGTGATTGATGTACTGACCCGATTCCTCATTGCTGTACCCATCAAAAGCAAAGAAGCTAAAGAAGTGGCACAAGCCTTTATAACACATGTTGTTAGCATTCATGGAGTCCCTAAGCATGTGATAACAGATGGGGGTGGAGAGTTTGTAAATGAAGTCTTAAAAGACATCTGCAGGTTGTTACAAATTGATCGCCATACCACAACTCCATTTCATCCCTCTAGTAATGGGTTAGTTGAACGTGTTAATGGCACAATTATACAAATTCTTAGGAGCATGACAATGGATAACCCTAAAGAATGGGATACAATGCTCCCATTAGCAGTATTTGCTTACAACTCTGCATATCACAGAACAGTACATGACCCCCCCCACTTTTTGATGTATAACAAAGATCCTTCGGTACCTTATTTAAAATTCTTTCATGATAGTGGCCCCTGGTATAATGTAGATGACCTAAAACGTAAGACCTCTGTCATTGCAAACAGGGTCTATAATCGATGTCAGTTATACTTAGAAAAGGGTGCAGCCGAACGTGAAAGATACCAGTCACGCTCTCGAATCAAAGACATAGAGGTTGGGATACGTGTATACATAACCTCACAACCCAAGCCAGGGTTGTCCAGAAAGCTACAACCTCTATTCGAAGGACCTTACCGTGTACTAGCCAAAGTTAGTGATGTGGTTTATAAGCTTAGACACATTAGGTCTGGTCGTGAATTATCAGTACACTCTGACAGAATTAAAATCGAAGGGTGCATGTCATCACACGAGAGTAATAATGTTAGAAGAGCATATCCAGTACATGAGCCAGTAAATGATAGTGACAGTGATGAAGAGGCTTCTACTCATTCTCCTGTACCAGAGAGTACATTGGGAGGTGACAAAAGTGCTGAGGCAGAGGGAGTTTTGTTAGGTGGGCCCACCAGGAATCTCCGGTCCCGAAAACATGCCACACAAGGGCACTAGAGTAGAAGGGTTGTATTAAAATGCACAGAGCCAGTCTAAATGACTTGAGCAATTATACAAAAAAGACTGTGCTATGGTGGGTTGTCCCTTACGAGGTTGATGCCCAGGAGATCGTTAAAGACTCCTTATAGCCATCTGAGCCAGTCCAAATCACTTGAGCAATTATACAAAAAAGACTGTGCTATGGTGGGTTGTCCCTTACGAGGTTGATGCCCAGGAGATCGTTAAAGACTCCTTATAGCCATCTGAGCCAGTCCAAATCACTTGAGCAATTATACAAAAAAAAAAGACTGTGCTATGGTGGGTGGTCCCTTACGAGGTTGATACCCAGGAGATCGTTAAAGATTCCTTATAGCCATCTGAGCCAGTCCAAATCACTTGAGCAATTATACTGTACATTAAAGATTGTGCTATGGTGG
>NW_028234410.1:11055840-11058340 GCF_977035675.1 Penaeus japonicus
TATATATATATCTATATATATATATATATATATATATATATATATGTGGGTGTGTGTGTGTGTTGTGTGTGGTGTGTGTAATGTATAAGTATAATTATATATATATATATATATAAATATATATATATAGTATAAATATATATATATAACAGTATTATTTTAAATTATAGATAATAATATATATAATCTATATTATAAAAATATAATATATATATTTATAAATATATATATATATATTAAATATATACCCTATATACAGAATTATTTATATAAATATAAATCTATTATATATATCTTATATATATATATATATTTATATATATAATATATATATATATATATATGAGGTGAGTGTGTGTGTGTGTGTACTGGTGAGTGTTTGTGGGTGTGTGTGTGTGTGTAAATCTATTTATAATATAATATCATATATATATATATATAATATAAAAAATATATATCTATAGTGTACAGTCTATATTTATATAAATAAAAAAATAAATATGTATATATATATACATATACATATATATATAAAAAATACTATATCTATAATATATATCTATATATATATAAATATATATATATATTATATATATACTATATATTATAAATACATAAAAGTGATGTGTATGTGTGTGTGTGTGTGTGTGTGTGGTGTGAGTGTGCATTTAGTATATCTAATAAATATCTATATATATATATCAAAGATCTATATCCAATAAAATAAACACAATCTATTGTTGTATGTAGAGTAGTGAGTGTGTGTTGTGTGTGTGTTTATTGATGTGAGTAGAGATATATTATTATATATACAGAGAAAGTCTCACTCTAATCTCACTCTCTCACACCTAGACTCACTCACAATAAGAAACCCCCCCCCACCGCCACACCAACACACTCACACACACACTACTCACACACACACTCACACACTCACACAAAACACACTACCACACACACTCCACCACCCACCCTCCCCCCCCCCCTCTAACACCCTCACACGTACACACACACCCACACAAACACACAACGAAACACACACTACTCCACACCCAAATTGATATATATGTAGATAATCATTAGAGAGGAGAGATTTAGTTTATTTATTGATACACTCACTCACTCACACGACAAACCACACTACACCCACACACACACACACTCTCACACACTCACACACACTATACTATTTACACACAATTCTCCCTCACACCCAACCATGTACACACACATACACCACACACAATCACAAACACAACCACACACACACACACTCCAACACACACAAACACCTCACCATCTCAACCTTCAAACACACACACAAACACACACACTCACTCAAACTACACACGTGCACACACACACACACACCCACACCACTCTCCCACACCACCTTCCACCCCACCTCCACACCACCCACACCTCACACACTACACACACACACAAACAAACACACACCACCACAACACACTCACACACACAAACAACACACACACAACACACTCTCTCATTAATGTGTGGCCGTATAACACTAAGTCACATGCTCCATGCCCAATGAAACCCCCGTATTATACCATAATCCCGTAACGTAAAGGGCACATAGAGCAATTACTCAAACACTACTACACAAATCAAATCCCCGTACGGACCTACTTAGAATCTCATGGGCGTCGTGCAAGCATCTAGCTCTTAGGCAAAATAAAATACTGTTTTCAATAGTGTTTAGTGGTTCAACCAACACGAACCCAAATGACAAAAAGTACAACCATATACAAAACATATGCCCTGCAAGAGTTGCGCTGGGTAATGTTAGTAAATTCGATCACATTACCCCACATATACAGATATTATTATGGTTAAAAGTTCAACCTAAGAGCAGTTATGATACCTGTCTCTTTACCTACAAATTGATACATGGACTCTATCCACCATGTATGTATGTAATGTATGAATGTAATGTATATATAAATAATATATATATACTCTCATAAATATATATATATATATATATATATAAACTATATATATATATATAGCATATTCACACATACCACACACCACACCCACACACACAAACACATACAAATATTCTATCAATATATAAATATTAAACTTTATATCTATATATACAATAACACTTAAGCACTTACTACTAATATATACAAAATATAACCAAATATACATTTAATATAAATATATATCTATATATATATATATATATCATATATAAAAAATTATATGGACATATTTTACATACACTAGCCAACACACACACACACACACACACACACACACACACACACCACACACACATATATATATAGATATATATATATATATCAAAAATAAATATATATATCCCATACCTATATAACATATCATATCTATGTGTGTGGTGTGTGTGTGCTGTGTGTGTGTTTGTGTGTGTGTGTGATTGCACACGACATACATTACACACACCTCACACACAAACACACACCACATATATATATAATATATA
>NW_028234410.1:11083340-11088340 GCF_977035675.1 Penaeus japonicus
ATTATCAACACCAGCACCAACATTATTAGAATTATTATTATCATAAGAGTTATAATTCCATGCAGAAAGATTTATAAAACAAGCACTCAAACACGGGTTGGACCTTCGGAAATATGTGACTAAAGAATAGAAAGCAAACAAAGATATGACCGAGTGGAATACACGAAACATGACTAAAACATGATTTAAAAAAGACGTCAACAATCTTTGATAAAACGCAGGATGATAATATCAAATAAAACGGAAATGATGAAATCTTGACTATAATGTTAATGCTGATGTTTGTTAGGATTATATCCATAGGCCACCGAAAAATAAATTATGGACAACTATTAATGTGTTGGTTGCATTTAGGAATATAGGCCTACCTACTCTGCAAATACATGCTACTTTAAAAGCGATTATGACTTTTGAAATGCGAATCTACGACTGCATCTAATAAATGTTATTCTTTTAGTGAATATTAAGATTTATTACTTCATCAAAATATTCAACTTTACCTTAATAATTACCGAGTGAGTGCTTTATCAGGACTTTGAGTCTATCCTCGTTGTTTTCACTCACGTGAATCTCTAAATGTTTTCAAAGTCGAGGTTAATAATTTCCCTCCATTATTATTATCATGTCTGAAACACCATCATACTACATTCAAAATGGGAAAATCGGTATATTGTTTTATGCGTTGTGGTGAACGCTGGCAACTCCCAACGCCCCATAAATATGGCCGGGGTCGCTGAGAACTCAGTCTCAACTCAACCTTCGAGCTTACAAGAACAAACGCGTGGATTACTGTCTTCACTCACCAGTCGTGTGGTTGACAATATTTAGACTAAGACTTCATTCTCAAGGTTTGTACTTTGCAGTGAATTGCGTTATCTATTTTTTTTTATTAACAAGTGTGAAGACGGCGATATAATGTGTTCATCATGAGTGCATATATATATAGTGAATTTATACAGTTTTACCGTATAGTAACATTACATTTTAGCGTGATGGAGTTGGTATTTCGTTACTCGTGCATTGTCTAGTAAAGATAATAGAAGTAATATCGCGTACTTAATATGAAGAAAAAGTGCCAGTGTGAATCTAAATATCATATTATGGTTGGCAAGGAGATTTATAACTTCAAATATCTCAGTGTTAGTTAATTAAGAGTACTTTCGTCTTTCTGCGTAAGAGATTGAATGATAAGTTGGATTATCTTAGCGTTTTTCTGTAAACATACTGGTGTGATTTTATGTACAAGCACACGTAGTGTACACAACGAGAATTTATATTACTGATCCTTAGAAGATACAGGAGCAGAACCTTTACTAACTGGGTAGTATTGCTGTTGACATATATATATGTATGTATATATATATATATATATATATATATATATATATATATATATATATATATTACAGTACAAAATTTGGAATAGAAAATGATAATAAGTGGTTAATGTGATGGGACTCCTGTATGTATGGCATTTAACAAGTGCATTATTTTCTTTTATTTTATTTTTTTTTAATTGACGATTATAATTTATACGGATATTAGAATTATCTACATTTCTAGTTCGCTTCATGTCCTTTAAACAACGGAATCCACCGACTTAACTTGCTTTACCAGAAAGAGGAAATGGAAAATCCCAGAAAAAAAAGCTTTACTAGTGCGTGACGTCACAAGCACTACGAAGAAAACGGAGACGGTTGGAGAAACCCTGTTGTCCACAAAGCAGGGTCAGGGGTGAGCTACAGGTAGAGGGGGACAACAGGTCTACTTACCTGTAGTTTGTAATGGGAAATGTATTATGAAAGAAAATATTCCATGATTTACGGGATTGAAGCTTCTTGGGAAGTAGACTATGCAAACGTCCTGCTATCTTTTGATCTACGTTTTCACGTCTTTTTCTCTCTCATTTTCCAGTGTGTCTCTTTACTTACTAGGCACTCAAGTAGTTTGTCAATATTGTCGTTTACTTTGAATCTAATCCAGAGTGATAACACGGAAAACTTACCTGCACGAGGAGCGGAACGGCGACCTATTTAAGAAGACTCGACCTGACAGTGACCTTTGGCTGGGGGAATCGAGGCCTCGGCCTAGCTACGTTCACGTCCGGAAAACAATAATCTCGCGGTCGTTTCGAGTCGTGCATTCGACCGCTTTCTAGTTTTAGATTTCGAAGTCGAGGGGGTAGGTGGAAAGAAGATCGTGCGATCGAAAAAGACCCCTATCAATGCTATACACCTGAGCTGTTACGGACATGGTTACATGTGACTATCGGCAAGGTCAAAGCGTAGCGCGGTGCAGAAGCTGAAGATGTTTTTGTTACCTTTTTTTTTTTGCCCGTCCACCTCGTTTTTTGTACCTTTTTTTCTCCATGTAAGTGGTGCTTCTGCATGCTGCGCAAACCCCTGGGACATATTTCAATAACTTAGATGCAGCGCGTGCAGGATCGTGGAACAGGGATCTTCAGTCTGTTTGGCTCAAGTACCGCGGGCACGATTGGAGGCCTGTTAGGGTTGGCAAGGGAGGGGAGGGGAGGGGAGGGGAGGGGGTTATATGGGCGGGGCATCAGGCACTCAAGTTCAAAACAAGCTTGAGGGTACTAGAACTACATCCGGGAGCTCTACTATTTCCGTGCTGGCGCGTGAGTTTATATTTCTTGGCTAATTCATCGGTAAATGGCCTGGTAGTTACAAGCGAAATCAGTTTGATCAGTCGGTCATGTCATCGAAAGTGGCGTTATATTGCAAGCTGGAACGATTGTAAAGGCAATGAAAAGTAACATAAAACCGACTTTGATGATATGAATCGTAATTAAACCTCCATGGCTGAACATTTTCACGGCAAACGATGCAGGACGATGTACAGCGTGTAATACCTCGCGCTGTTGTGTTAGTAAAGCAGGATCACCTTGGCCGGCATGCGTTCCACGTCTTGCCTCAGTACACCTTGTGTTAATTTCTCTCCCCACACCCCCTCACGCATATCGCTTTGTCTTCATATTTAACAATTCCTATTCCGAACGTAGGTATTAACCTATCAATTACCTTTATTGACTTAAACTCATATGATTGCCACGCTCTCAACATTCATGATAGCTCCCGTTGCCACTAGGAAGGGAAAGTACCGCTACAAACGTTTCTATTTCACCAATAACCGAAGTAAGTACCCGGAAATAGCAGTCAGGCAGCGTCACCGGGAGAAGGGAGTCGAATGCCAAGGCTGCGTCGCTCTTGGTGAATCTGGTTTTGACACAATTGGATATTTGAAAAGGGTGAGTGTTTGTGTGTTTATATATATATATATATATATATATATATATATATATATATATATACATATATATATATACACACACACACACACACACACACATATATATATAACTATATATATATATATATATCTATACAACACACACACACACACACACACACACACACACACACACACACACACACACACACACACACACATACATATATATATATATATATACACATATATATATACTTATATATACACACACACACACACACACACACACACACACACACACACACACACACACACACACACACACACACACACACACACACACACACATACACACACACACACACACACACACACACACACACACACACACACACACACACACACACACACACACACACACACACACTCACACACACACACACACATATATACATATACATATATGAGTGTGTATATCTGTGTATGCATAGGCATCGGTGTATTACGTGCAGAGCAAAGTCATACGTAATATCTGAAGACCAGCGATAACTCTTAAATCCGCCAGTTTTGAATGTTCCCTTACAACTAACAAAGTCGTGTCCCACACATCCTATCGCAACATCACAACGACTTACTATCGCCCTTTTCCGCCACCTCGGCGATCTCCGCCCTGTCTCAAAGCCCCTAAGCGCTGGGGAGGCTGGTTCCCCCCTGACCCCCTGCCCCTTATCCCCACCCCACCCCACCCCACCCCATCCGGCTTCACTCGCGTCGTGGGCAAATGACCGCCGGTGGAGCCGACGCGAAAAGGTTCCGTTCCTGATACTACCGGAAGTGTGTAATGGTGACGAAGCTGAAATAGGTGTTCCTCCCTCGCCCTCTCATTCCCTCTCGTTCCCCCTCTCCTTCTTCCCTCTCGTTCCCCCTCTCCTTCTTTCCTCTCGCCCTCTGTTTCTTCCCTCTCGCTCTCTGCTTCTTCTCTCTCGCTATCTCCTTATTTCCTCTCGCTATTTCCGTCTTTCTTCTCGCTCTTTCCTTCGTTCCTCTCGGTCTCTCCTTCTTCTTCGTCCTAATCTTCTTTCACCTCGTTCCTCCCTTCCCCCCTCTCCCTCTCCCTCTCCATCCTTCTCGCCCTCCCCGTCCCAACTCCCCTTGCATATACGTCACCATTGTTGCATTTGCATTATAACTGACAAACTGATAAGTAAGAATTACCAGAAAAAAAAATAATAAAAATTTTACTTCCAAAGTTTTACGAAGAGAGTGACGTCATCAAAAGCCTCACTTGATCAGAAGTCCTTTACGTAACTCAACTTAAACAAGCCCTTGCAATGCGGCCCGGCTCACACTGGCACAAGCCTGTTGCTCACAAAGAACTCGATCCAACGGACAACCGCAGTTTGTCCTTCCGCGGTGGCTGCAACGTCCAACACGCGCACGCTGGCTGGCTATGCTTAATTGCCTTCGATAAGCCCTTATGCAGGTGCCAAGGGGGGTGGGGGTTTAATGTTTTTCTTTTGCGCTTTTTTTCTTTTCTTTTCTTTCGTTGTCGTCGGTGTTATCAATATCACCATTGATATATATATTTCTATTTATGTCTATATCTACATTTACAGCTACTTTTTCATCTACATGTACATCTGTATATCTTATATCAGCACCATATTCAGTACCATTAACATCAACACTATTAACATCAACGCTAACATCAATATTATATCATCATCATCGTCATCACCATCATCATC
>NW_028234410.1:11108340-11115840 GCF_977035675.1 Penaeus japonicus
TGACTCGAGGTGACATCAGCCTCCTCCTCCTCCTTCTCCTTTTCCTTCTCCTTCTCCTTCAAACCCCTCTCCCCCTCCCTCCCTCCCTCCCTCCCTCCCTCCCTCCCTCCCTCCCTCCCTCTTTCCCGCCCTCGCTCTCCCTTTCTCTTTCTCTTTGTCTAACAGACCCCAGCGAAAGCTAAAACTCCCAACATTTTCTCTTGTCATTGTGAAGTGCTACCAATATAAATAAATATTCAACAGACAATTACTTCCCAAAAAGAATATGGGAAAAGTAATGACAACAGGCAAAAAGATCACACGATTCTCCGTTACAGCCTCCTTCTCTTGACATGATGCTCCTCCTCATGTCATCTCTGCGATTCACGTCATGAAAATTCATTCCCCTTCTGAGAACTGGATCTACAGCCCGCCCTCCGTTATAATCCTCACACTACGTTTTAATTATTATCTGTTATGTTAAGAAGAGTCGTAATTTATCATATTTGAATATGGTATCTAGAAGGGAAACTATGTAGATATTCAGAGGAAAAAAGATAAGGAAAATGTGATTCTCTAAACCACAGTTTTCATTGGTCTTAGATGAAAAGTATGAATACATGTATATCTTTTTTTTGCGATTGCATAATCCACACCGGATGCGAGAGTAAATTGTCATTTTCCTTTTTTTCTTGCAATTGCACATCAACATTTACTAGAGTGTCTGGTTAGCCTTCCACGAACTTGTACAAACGCTCAAACATAGAAGAAGACCAACAAAAGTGTGTAGATGAATAATTCAGTAATCAGACCCTAGTCGAGACGCTAAAGAACAATTAAAAAATACATATAAAATAAACTCCCATATCTAGGCTTATTAACATTTTTCCCCAGCCAATGACGCACTAATGAATAATCAGTAAACCTCCCATAAGTCTCCTACGTGAAGGTTCCTCTAATTACATCCTTCCTGAAATCCTTTTTAATACAAGGTCACCTAAAAAAGAGAGAGTCAGGAAAAGGAAAGCCCAGGCAAGGCGGCCATTTTTTCCGATTTAGTCACGTCTTGGGAAGTGTTCAATTAAACGCATGTGTCTATTACGTTATCTTCGACCGGTTGAAAATGTTTTTGTTTTAGTGCCCCGTCGGAGACCGCGACTCCTCAACTATTCACGCCATTCCCCTCCTCCTCCTCTTCTTCTTCTTCTTCTTCTTCTTCTTCTTCTTCTTCTTCTTCTTCTTCTTCTTCTTCTTCTTCTTCTTCTTCTTCTTCTTCTTCTTCTTCTTCTTCTTCTTCTTCTTCTTCTCCTCCCCTTCTTCTTCTTCTTCTTCTTCTTCTTCTTCTTCTCTTCTTCTTCTTCTTCTTATTATTATTATTATTATTATTATTATTATTATTCCTCCTCCTCCTCCTCCTCCTCCTCCTCTTCTTCTTCTTCTTCTTCCTCCTCCTCCTCCTCCTCCTCCTCCTCCTCCTCCTCCTCCTCCTCCTCCTCCTCCTCCTCCTCCTCCTCCTCCTCCTCCTCCTCCTCCTCCTCCTCCTAGATGCTGAACATGCACTCAGACAAGCAAACAAAATCATCATTAATGAAAGTCTGCCGGTTTGATTAGTCCACAACTAATAAAAACCGAAATATCTTTTATTTCTTTTTTTTTTCATTTTTCCCCTTACGAGCGCATCAAGTTATGCAATCAAATTAATATCTACATTAAAACATTGTAAGAGTTCCTGATGTTTCCTCAGAATTCTTCATTTTTTTTCATAATGTATAGATAATGCATTTTCCTCCCTCTTTTTCCTTCTTCATCTACACGTACCAGCTGATCAGTGAGTGCGTGTAGAGTGACGTAATTACCAAGTCAAATCGCTTGCTTACGGCATAAGACGGAAGCCGAGGAGAAAGTAATTCTGTCGCCACGCCCATCTGCGCTCGTATTGCACGCCCGTGACACCCTGTGATCTTGCGAAATTGGAAATTATGCTAGGGGGAATAATTATTATTATCATAATTATAATCATTATTATTATAATTTTCATAATCATTATTATTATCGACATCTTCATCGTCATCGTCATCGTCATCATCATCGTCATCGTCATCGTCATCGTCATCGTCATCGTCATCGTCATCGTCATCATCATCATCATCATCATCATCACCACCACCACCACCACCACTATCCTAATCTTTATTATCCCATCTCCTCTTCATCCCCCATTCTTCCCATTCAGATTTTTATCAATCAATTCCCTCCTTTTCTCATTCGCTACAATGTCAGTCACGCTTCTCCCAGCCGGCCCGCGCGCGAAATCACAAAACAAAAGAGCAGCGTCAAGCGAAACAATAGTGGGAGTTTTGGCGAGGATAAAAAATATATAAATATAAATAAAAAAAGGTAAAACAAAGGGGAATGGAATAAAGAAGAAGGGAAAGAAGAGAAATGAAGTGGAACGGAACGAAGTAGAGAGAGAGAGAGAAGTAGAAGATAAACAAAAATATAGTAGAAGTGGATCGTTAAGTTTAATTTTATTTTTTTTCGAGCAACGGAATCTGACTGTCGGTTTCGGAAATGGCGGCCAGTGATAACGCTCTCCGTTTCTGGAAAAGATTTACAACGCACTTTTCCTCTCATCGCAATAACTCTCACTGCAATGTATGGATTCTCTCTCTCTCTCTCTCTCTCTCTCTCTCTCTCTCTCTCTCTCTCTCTCTCTCTCTCTCTCTCTCTCTCTCTCTCTCTCTCCCTCTCTCCCTCCCTCTCTCTCCCTCCCTCCCCTCCTCCCTCCTCCCCTCTCCCTCTCCTCCCCCCTCCCCCCCTCCCTCCCCCTCCCTCCCTCCCTCCCTCCCTCTCGCTCTCCCTCTCGCTCTCCCTCTCCCTCTCCCTCTCCCTCTCTCTCTCCCTCTCCTTCTCCCTCCATCCTTTTATCCTTCTTTATTCTATTAATCTATCTCTTCCTCTATCTTTCTCTTTCCATTCAACAAGCCATGCAAAAACTGTGTCACGAACAAGGGCTCGAGTGCTCATGGATTCCTTCACCAGCGGCGCGGCACCAAAACAATCGGTGTTTTGCGACATGTGCGGACGTGCAAGCGCGCCGAGGACTGTTGGAGACTGTCACGAAATTCGTATGGACGACTTTTTCTCTCGTTTATCCTTGGATTAAGAGCGAAGTGTTGTAAGCGACAGTCAGACTCAGAGTGAGTGAGTGAGTGAGTGAGGATGACATCTGCCCTTATTCACTCAACCCACATATTCGGCACTGTCCTTTCACCCCCTGTTATATAATGGCAATGTATACGGTATACTTTATATATATATACTTTATATATTCAGAGAGACTTCTATTACTTTCTCACCTATCATATTATGGTGACGGGAAAATCAACAGCCAGAAGTCGTAAAAAAAAAACCGCCAAGTCATCGACATCACAAATATTCATTCTTACGGGCTGAACGAAAGTATGCAGAGAAACCGAAAAAATAACATGCATGTAAATTACATTCCCGATGTCGTCGTAGTTCAATGCTCTCACTTTTAGGATTCTGTTCCGAAGAGTGTTATTTTCTGACCGCAAATGGCTATGATTGGTCACAATAGAAATGACATGCAAATACATCATTCCTCAATAATGTCTCTTGCTCATATAAGACAGATAAATAACTTGCCGTTAGACTTTCGACTCTAAACATAAACAGTCAAAACAAATTAAGATCGAGCTTTGAAAATATGGGTAACAGTTGGCTAGACAGTGGCATGGTTTGGGGGTCGCAATAAAATACATCAGGAATCAATGAATCTGAATTCTGAGACTGGGTATGCTCTCGTGTGTGTGTGTGTGTGTGTGTGTGTGTGTGTGTGTGTGTGTGTGTGTGTGTGTGTGTGTGTGTGTGTGTGTGTGTGTGTGTGTGTGTGTGTGTGTGTGTGTGTGTGTGTGTGTGTGTGTGTGTGTGTGTTTGTGTGTATGTGTATGTTTATATTACCACCTGTAACGGCTCCTACGCTAGGTCACAGAGAAACAGGTGACGAGTCATATTGGTATGGGGGAGGGTAGAGTGTAGTACCCCCCTCCCCCTCCCCCCAAGACCAACGAGAGAGGGTGTGGGAGAGATAGACAGCATCTCGCGATTTTCTCCCGCAGTTCACCAAGGACCTCGAGTGGGTGTGACTCATGAGCTGGTCACGCCTCCCCAACCCCCCGTGGGAATCGTGGCACCCCCACCTCTCTCTCTCTCTCTCTCTCTCTCTCTCTCTCTCTCTCTCTCTCTCTCTCTCTCTCTCTCTCTCTCTCTCTCTCTCTCTCTCTCTCTCTCTCTCTCTCTCTCTCTCTCTCTCTCTCTCTCTCTCTCTCTCTCTCTCTCTCTCTCTCTCTCTCTCTCTCTCTCTCTCTCTCTCTCTCTCTCTTTCTCTGTATATCTATCTATCTATCACATCTCCCATTTATCTTGCCTTAGCCTTGATTTGTTTTGCATCAATGATAAAAGGTATTGTTTATCAGTAAGTGACTACGTCTGGTCTCTGTAAATATAAGCAAAGTGACTTTTATCAACCCACTTTATACACAACCATGATCTGAGATGGCTTTCCCCAAAGTCATCTTTTATGCAGCAGTAAAATCCTTTCGTCCTTGTTGCAGGATAGCAGTGGGAATTCGCCATTCTCCGTTTTCTGACTATAGACTTTTTTCTTTTCTTAGGTTGCAGAATGATAAAAACTAATCAAACTCGCTCATCACCTTGATTACACATTATCCGTTAGATAGATAACGTGATACTAACTATAATGGCAATGTTACAAACATGAAACTATCTTTTCTTTCTCTCTTTGTTTACAGCGCGACAGTTCCGAGGCGGGCACGTCCCAGGCAGACACGGAGGATAAGCCACCAAGTTACGACGCCATCTTGGATTCTGACGGCCTTCCTCCGAACTACTACAGCGTTGTCTCCGAGAAACCACCGAGGTAAGCCGGGTCTTCGCTTTAAACCAATCGCTCGTAGTATATATGTGTGTTAGGTCCCCCTTTTACGTTTCCCTAATCCTGTTTCATGTGGCTTTGTGGGTAACCTATTCTAAAACACGCGTCCCTCTCTTTTTAAATTTTATGTTGACATCCCTTGTAAACTCACTCTTTTGGGGCTATTTGTGTTTTGGCGCCGCGCAGACACTCCATGCTCCTTACACACTTTAACTGCCGATGTTTTCATCCTTGTGCCTTCCTTGAGCGTATGATGAAATCTAATATACAGCATAGACCACATAAAATAGGATTAGAGTATGCTGGAGTCCTTACCACATGTCCCACCCACGGAGGGTATGCGTTCCTCGTCTTCGTGCCCTTCTCGTACCCAAGCTCTCGTAAAAGGGGGGGGGGTGAGATCGTCTATATTAATACTGTTATCTCTGACGTAGAATAAATAATTCGGCGGGGATTCTCTTCGATTAAAGGTACATCTAACCTATTTAGTATATAAATGTAAGCTCAGATAAGGGCGACCCCCCCCCCTCTCTCTCTCTCTCTCTCTCTCTCTATATATATATATATATATATATATATATATATATATGTATATATATGTATATATATATGTTTATATATGTATATATATATATATATATATATATATATATATGTATATATATATATACACACACATATACATATTCATACAGACACACACACACACCTTCTATCAATACTAATACAAACATGTTTTCATGGTTGCTAGCAATAGCACAAAAATGCTTATTGAACGCAGGAGCCGCGGTGCACTGCGCATGAATACAGCCGAATGATATCATTAATGTGTTTATCATGTGCGTAATCTCTGAAGCTTATGCTGCAAAATACTAATATATATTCCTAAGCGTAGCACACGCACACGCACACGCACACGCACACGCACACGCACACGCACACGCACACGCACACGCACACGCACACGCACACGCACACACACATACACACACACACACACACACACACAACATATATACACACATACACAGTGAGAGTGATAATGATGGGTGGTGCAGACGGAGATTCAGACATGTGAACATCAGACAATGTCACCTGACAGATGAGGTTCTCATAGTAATAGCACCAGATATTTAATATCACCGAAGTTATTGAAGAAAAGGTTATCTGGCAGTATTATAAGAGGGCGTGGTTATTACAATGATTCTCCGACAAATTTTTATTTTTATGGAAAATGTATATGATAGTCAGTTAAATTCACGTGAAATGAAAAAATCTAATTGAATAAGTTATTAGATTTGTGAAAATAATAATGTATATATTACGGCAACAGCATACCATTTCCCGCCAAAAAACTGCAATTTCACGGAAACATTATAAGGGGACGAGGAATTTCTTGCGATAAATACGACTCGTTATTAATCCAGTAACTTCATTGACATGATGAATTAGTTACTTTGCATAAATTGAATTGCAGTATCACCCTCTTACAGTGATTAACTAGTTAATTTTAATTAAACGCAGATAAACATTCAGCATACGTCCATCTTACCCGACTATCACGATCATATTTTGTCGGCTTTGAAATTAAATTTCAGCGTGATCTCTCGAGTAGTGATGAGTTCATCTATTCATTACAAAGAAGCAGCACGTTTGTGAGTAATTATGCATGCACGCGTTGGATATGACTTGGGTTTTCATATCAACTGAATTCCGGTATGCCACGATACCATGCTCGAGTTTTTGTCACAGACCTTGTTTATTCTACGTGTGGTAAAAGCACAGGAAACAAATTCAAATTTCTATTCAGTCAAAAGACTTCGTGTCTATTGACAAATGTTCTTAAAAATAAATTGACAGAAAACGATAATGACCGGTGTCGAAATAAACACTGGCCTATGAACAAATATCATTCATATACCTCTTTTACTGAACACCCTCTCGTTCCCTCCCCAGATACGAAGACATAGTAGGCGGGAAGCGCACAGAACCAAACTCGGAGACGCAGCCACAATGTGAACCGAGTCAGGCATCTACAGTAGTTCCTGCGATCGAGATCATCCAGACTCCGGCAGAGATCAACGTGGTCTTGCAAGAGGGGCAGCCAAAGAGCATCGTCTTAGACCACAGAGGGCCGTCCTCCGCCGCACCAAAGGGCAGCAGTAAACGGGACGTGGACCTCGGTTGCGAGAATCCTTCCTTCGACAGACAAGAGAGCGACCTCGCCGAGGGCTCGAGCGCTCGCCTCAACGAATCCGAGTCCTAGGAGAGGCCGGTGCTGAAAGTCCTGTCGGATTTAGATGGGCATACCGGAAAGAAGAAAAATGCTATGGACACGGCCCGTTTGGATTGTAGTGCAATAATACCTTTATCAACGAAAAAGGGGGAATAGGACTTGCAATACGTCTCCATATTTGCCTTATTCCTAGAGGACGTTAGACCTGTGACGATTGGCATATATAACCGTTTTGTTTCCAGAGACGTGGAAAGAAAGGTCTGTAACGATAGGCCTACATAATTGTATTGCTCCCAGAGACGCAAAA
>NW_028234410.1:11123340-11125840 GCF_977035675.1 Penaeus japonicus
TACGTAACCAGTACGAGATTGTTTAATATAAGACCACAAAAACTTGCTTCTAAAAATTATTCCATATTTGTCATTTTTCTGTCTGCATTTCCTTGGTTATCATCAGTTTATGTGCAAGATATTTCCAATAGTGTATACTTTGATAAATTAATAGTGGATAGATTTATAGCCAGAACAATTTCTTCTGACATGCAGTGAAGATACTATCAACCTTTCCACCTTTCACTTTTTTTCTCTATTAGTTGTGACTAGTTTGTTGAAGTGTAAATAGCTATAGAACAATTCCCTAGAGCAATAATATGAAGTATCTACCTAATCTACCAAAGAATGCTTGTTGCTTAGCCTGTATTTCCTTGCTATCAGTCACTTTTTTACATATGGAAGAAATTAATCTATATCACTGGTCTCTCTATAGTTTAGTCATTCTTATTGTTAATACCCTACCAAACAACTGTACTCTTCTTAGTTAGGGCAATGCACACAGTGTCTTTTGGTTGTAAAATATTCACACCATAATAGGACTTCTTATAAAAACGACTTCAACATTTGCACTGGAATTATCATTGAGTACCAATCTATACCTTTTTGTTCTACCAATGCAGTTTAGGGAACAGCAAGAATTATTATTTTTTCTCTTCTTTGTTTCAAATATTGGGCCTGTCAGTTTCCCATGAGTACAGACCGTCATACATACATAATTCATACTGCAAGTTCACCAGTGAATAAAAAATAAGTTACAATACTTACATCTGGTGCACTGAATGACGTTCCTCATCAGCCACATTTTCGATCTATGCATTATTCACTCCACTTCCGAAAATGTGATGTTAGTCTTTTATTCACAATTGCATAGAGCATTTTCAAGATCACAACACCTATTGTTTCACCATCAACCAAAATCAATTTGCAGCTTGCTCTTTCTAAATTTGGTTATGTGGATTCATACACTCAGCAAAACATACTTTATATTTGCAAGCTTATCATTACAGATTTGTAGTTCCTTTATTTTTCTTTTGATATTGCACCACTTTGGCATTGTACTGTTTTATTGGAAATTAAATACACATTAGAATCTTAAAATTCTCATATACTGATAAGAATTCTTCAAGTCATTTCTGGATGAGAAGAGTAGTGAACCCACTTGTAGAAATTTCAAGCACTGCAAAATTTCATTGTATTTCGTTTACATTTACATCCACTAACTAAATACAAGAGCATATTGTTTCTTTCCTTTCTAGTTACTTTCCATTCCACACTAATACTGATTAATTTCTTTCTTTTTTTTTTAAATCATTAACAGCAACATCAGAAATTATCAAATATATAGAGCGCACAAAACACCGGAGGTTTAATAAGTAAAAATATTATTTTCGAGTTTTATTAATAATCTTATATAAATCTGTTTTAGCACATCTAAAACTGGTTGGGGTTTGGCTATCTTAACAAAGAATAGAGTGTTTGTTGTATAAACAGACAGCAGTTAAGGCATTGTCTACTCGTCTTCAAATTTTTAACTGTCTAGTTCTTGCACTTTCCTTCCATGTCACTGTCTTCAATAGAACACTGTTATTTTCCTTTATCAATTTTGTAAACATTTGTGCTCCAAATGTTAAAGTCTGTAACTGCAATTGACCAAAAAATTGATAATGATAATAATAATTATAATAAAATATTTCTCAAACATATTATTTATCACTTTTGATGGAGCGAAGCCACTGCGAACCATAAACAATCTATTGAGATAAAGGATCCAATAACCTCAAAGTAATTTCAAAGCGCTTCTTTTTCATCATATGAAAACCAAAAGCCTTCTTGAAACTACCTGTGCGGGTGGCAATCCCTAATAACACAAAATGCAGATTTACAATGGCACAATGGTATACCTGTCATATGGAACATATTTTCATATGTATATATATATCTTTTTTTACCAAATATCTGGTGATATATCTGACTTTCTTTCCTCCCTAATGATTGTAGGGACCAAAGAGTGTTGCGAATTTTTAGATAATTCCTGAAGCAGTGAGATGTTTGATACTAATGACTTTTAGATTAAAATTCTATTTCTCAACTTTTTTTTTTCTCAATGAACTATGTAATACAGCACTACAATATGAATGCAGTAGTCACCTGACACCTTGAGCAACACTGTGATTAGCTGATACCAACTGAATAATTTAATACAATGCTCAGACTTCTCTTCAAATCTTATTCTTTGTACACTAGACAATCAATGTTGCATGAAGAAAGATCAGAATTTAATATATGCCTTGTGTTGACCTGTATCGGTTTTAAAATATATTGCCATTAAAAAACATTGCCAATTCCTTAAAAAAATGTCTCATCTCTAGGTGTAAGGCTGTAATGTGTCAGTTTATGACAGCCAAGTTTACAAATAAAGATACTGAATTGACATTCTAGGACATACATATTCCCTATGGTGTTTCATGTGCCTAATGATGAAGAAAACTGTGTTTCAACTTTATTTTTAGATTTGTAA
>NW_028234410.1:11130840-11150840 GCF_977035675.1 Penaeus japonicus
GGACCATGCACACTAAATCATGTAACTGTGACGAGTCTAGTCTCTCTAACACTAACTGTAACAGCTCAGCATTTCCCATTGTCTGTTTGGTAAAGCTATTGTAAATATCAGGTATAATCCAGCTTAGCACTCTAGGATCTTCCTCGCTACACAGCCGCAGGTCTCTGATTATAAATCCTGCAAAGTCCTTTAGGCCCGCTGCTTTGTACAGGTCACGGTAGATGAGGAAATAACGTTCATTGTTTTCTTGGACTTTCTCTGTTTTGATGTTTGATGATTTGAGGAAGTAGAGGAAGTGATAGCCAACTTGCTGTGATATCTTGTGCATCTCTACCAGTAACTGTAGCAGAGGCTGTCTTCGACGATCGTCCTCCGGAAGAATGACAAGGTTGTCAAAGAGGACATACAAAGGTCGGCCAAGGCTTTCCTGAATACCCCTGCAAGAAATACACAAATAAGTACCCAATTTTTTTTTCTCCATAAATGCATACTCAAAAGAACACTATTCAAAGAAATACATGGAGAGTAATAAACATATGAAAGGATAAGGGCTCTTCCTCTAAAGTTGTTTACCAAAGGCAAAACTAAGTCAGATATCAGATAATTTCAAATGATACTTCAGTCAAACAGCTTTTTACTGCATGAAAACTAAGCATATCAGGAAGTTTAGAAAATTCTACAGTCACAATGTTTCTGCATTTCCTACTTACTCTGGGCTGATGTCTTGAGGCAGGAGTGAACAGCCAGGATGTAGGTCGTCAGGCAAAAGGTGACACAGGCATGCTGCTAAATTTGCCAATTCATCCTGAGCCAGGTCCTCACTTAAGAGCAGGTTGCACACCTTCTGAAGCTGATCGCATCTGAAATCCATATTCTCTCTTCAACATCCTTAATATATACAATAATTAATGACAAAGCTTACAAATATCAGATAAAATAAAGAAAAATAACAGTCAGTGCATTAATAATTCAAAACAGTAACTAATAAAATGCAGCCATTATACATTCAAAGAATTAATATAAAAAACAATAATTTTCAATCTGATTTCAATAAAAAAGAAATTTAAATAATAACAGGGGACAACCTAAAATATGTGAAAAAATAATCTATGAATCTCTGAAAAGTTTCAGATACCATCCTTAGGACATTCACAATTAACCCTCTCTGGACGGGTGGTACAGTACTGTACCGCTCATTCAAAAGCCCAGTGGCCGGGCGGCACAGTATTGTGCCAGCCATTTAATTGATTTAGGCCTAAGCGCTCGAAAGCCCCGCATTGTGACATGCAAGGCTGGAATGCCCCCGTCGTGAGTGGGTTAATAATGCAAACTGAATTTCTCATGTACTTTCTGATGCATTGCATCTTTAGTCACATTCAAACTTAAAATCTCAATATTTTGTATCACAACATAACACTTCTCAAATTATAATTCTGCACTTGTAAAACAATACCTTAGTAATGATGATAACAATAACACAACAATAATAAAAACAAATTGACAACTGCATATTTCACAGACCATATAAATGGATACAAATTATGACAAAAAAACCTGTAAGCAGATACCAGCATTAAAAAATTACAGTAAACAGATTATTCACAAGCAAAAAAACAAGTGGTCTTGATATTAATTACTTACCTGAAGTAAACAAATATATTAATACAAACATATATAGAAGAGAATACATAGAATAAAATACATAAACAACACATGAACTATAATCTAAAAATGTTTCCGCTTTTATGTCTAGAATGCAAAGGTATTTTACTTACTGCTCTTTAACGGTAGGAACTCACACTATTACACTTCAGGTTTTAATCCTTAAACATGTATTGTAATTCACCACATCCTTAATGTTACTTTGCTGTCAAAAACTGACGTGCGGTTTTCCCGTATCTTTTTTTTTATGTAAGGCTGGTTTTCTGCCTTTACTTTCTTGCAAATGAGACACAATAACTCTGAACCAGTAAATCTGGCATTACCCGCTCCATCAAAACCCAGCTTTCCATGCCCTGTGCCATGGCCCATAGTTTGCCCAGTTAAGTAGACATTCAACACTACATAACTTTGCTTTTCATGTCATTTTGCCATTTACATATAAAAGCATTTTTCACTGACAAAATGACAAAAACATGTTTTATTCATGTCATTCATCTACATACAGAACCTTCTTTTTTCTAGGGGTACTAGTCACTCCCAGCTTCGAAGCCCTTGGATATAGGTGAAATGAACACGCCAACAGTAAAAATATTAGCCGAGATCCGGCTGATGTGAATGTGCAAATATAGGTGAATCTATTTCTTTATCTTTTTGGGGCTGTCTGTTATAGAGTAATAGTAACATTAACTCATTTGTGCCAGAGGATGTGCTATCACGTCATGGGAATATTTCGCTCTGGTGAGATGACATTCTGCCACTTCACGATCTCTCCCTCTAAATACACTTTTTGCATAGTAAGTATGTGTATACTCATTGCACTTGCATTTGTATAGACACAATATTCTTGACTTGTCCAAAAAAAAAAAAAAAAAAAAAAAAAAAAAAAAAAAAAAAAGAGAGAGAGAGAGAGAGAGAGAGAGAGAGAGAGAGAGAGAGAGAGAGAGAGAGAGAGAGAGAGAGAGAGAGAGAGAGAGAGAGAGAGAGAGAGAGAGAGAGCGCCTCTCAGTATCCTATGGAATCAGGTGGGTGAAAAGCACTCTCACTCTGAGAGGCACAGCGCGGCATCACCTCAGAAGATATCTCACTGGTGGAGGCTGCATGCCCATATAATCCTTACAGCGGGAGCAGCATTAGACAAATAATCACCACATCATGAATGGGTTAAAGGACTGATGGTAGAAATTATCTTTATAACGACTCTAAGTACCATAATCTTCATCAAAATGTATTTAGTTTAAAATTACTAACATTAACTGTACTACTCTCTCCTGGCATCAGCAGAAAAGAAAGCTACAGATGGCAACCACACACAATCTCTACCAAGCACTAGCTATAGAGAGCGATGATGCACAGCAAGATACTGACCTCTCATTTTAAAGTACCAGTGGTACAGGATATGAATGAGAAGAGGCAAGGTGAACCAGACCATGTGCAGAGGCTGCAATGTGTACCTGTGCCAGAATGACTGCTTTGTGCTATGGCATTCACAGCCATAAATACAGGTCATCTTCTATTTCCTTTATTTTTTTTTTTTTCCCAAACATGCAAATGCATGCACCATTTGTTATGAATTCGTCTACATGATGCGTGACCAAAAAGCAGAAAATCAATATGGTGGCTAAAAAATCAGCATAAAACTTGTATACATTCTGGTCAAAAGAATGGACTTCTAACTTCTTACTGTTCATATCACTTAGTAAACAATGGAGTGTTTTAAAAAAACTTTGCCTTTCAATAAGACTGATAAGTAATAGTAACAACATTATCAACAACAACAGTAATAATAATATGAAAATACTGAGTTCTACTTTATCTACACAGTTTTCTTCCTAATGTGCAATTCATTCCAGATATAATACTGGGTAAAGTCTTCGAATATTTAAAATCTAAAATTTTAACTAGATATTCTGCATATCACAAATCTTTTTTTTTTCTTTTTTTTTCAAATGCTAAGCAATGTGATTAGAAATCATATTCATTCAGATATAAAAATATATAAGACCTTGTCAAAGATCTTACTGCACTGATATACTCTCGACCTATCACAACAAATGACATAATATCACGTCATTAGTATATTTCTGACACTGCAGAAAATGTCCCATCATATCATGAAGTTTCACTGTTTATACACATTGTACATAGTTACTTTTGTATATACATATTGTTGTTGCATTTGTATATACATATTGTTGTTGGATTTGTATATACACATTTTTCTCAATCTTATATAATAAAAATTGTCAACTCTATGAATAAGGTGGGTGAAAATCACACTAAGAGGTTCAACAGATTCTCACCATAACAAATCTCTCAATTGGATGCTGCGGAAGCTTGCTATATTGTTAGCAGTAGCAATATTGGGTAAATATCTATGCCCATTCATGACTGGGTTAATCCATTCCACAGCAGTCATTTTTCCATAAGTCCAAATCACTTTCATATTGCCTTTTCCCTTTTTCTTTAAATTAGGTTATTCATTCCAGTAGTTGTATAACTATGGCATCGCCCCAAGTGTTAGTTACTAATCACTTTGGTAATATATCATATATAAACTCATATACACATATCTAACCATTAGTCGGGAAAATAATAGAAAACACACGCATCTTAACTCTTTCCCGATGGGGCACGGCGATAAGTGAAAACCCCTACGCCAGGCTATTGCAATATTGCATTGGAAACGTCACATAGCATGACGCCCTGGCATCGGGAATTTAGCTGTGTCACTCGGGTGTGACGCACCGTCGTCACAGGGTTAAGATGCCCAACCCAGGGAGAACATTCGAAAATACGGCCCATCTTGGAAGGGTTCATTGTGACAAATGGATAAATGGGTATAAATCAGACTGAACAGTTCCACAACACAAGAGATGTAATCTGTGTGTTTCAGGTTACCCCGTCTTCAGAACAACATGTAGTTCTTAACCCTATGATGACGGTGTGTCACACCCGTGTGACACGCCTAAATGCCTGATGACGGGGCAACACACTAGTGTGACATTCCCGATGCAATATTGCATAGGCCCGGCATAGGGGGTTGCCACTTCTTGCCAGGCCTGTTGGGATTGGGTTAAGACGGGGTAACCTGAAAGGCGAAAATTACATCTCGTGGTGTGAAACTATTGGAAGGATTAACTTTTCATGTGGTGGCAGCACTTGCCGCCAGGGATGCGACATCATGTCATAGTATTTTGTATGGCTGGCATGCTAGGTGATCATGTGTGCAGTGGTTGGCCGTGGTCATAGCAAACAAATATCCCGAGGCATTAGGCCTGTGGAGCCAAAACTGCCCCGTTACTAGATGAATATTTGTTTTGATATTGCCAAGATAATGAGGAAAGAGTTTTGTTCACTTATATCATCTTTTTTTTTCTTTTCTTTTTTTTCAATGAGAAGACTCTTCTCTGTCAGCAGTATTTTTTTTTTCTTTTCTCCATTGAACAAGCTTCAGCATAGTGAGCACAGACAACAATCCAGTTATGTCCACAATTATTATCAATGTTTGTTTAAAACAAACAGACGACTAATCTTTGAACAAATTTCCTTTGATAATCTAGTGATATTATAAAGACATTCGAAGCCATTAGGATAGCGCAATGATTACCGTGCTGGCCTCACATCCCCAAGGTCAGCAGATCGAGCACCGGCCAGGCTTGCGAGTTTACCCTCTCGCTTGGCGGTCACCGCCTTACCTGGTCAGCATGGTGGGTCAGCACCAAGCTCGGATCGAATCAACACTCGTTGGCACATTCACGCACAAGTCAGCATACGCTGACACAGGCAAGTGGTTGCCACAAGTTCCACCAAGTGGCAAAGGATTAACAGTAACTGTACAGATTCACTACTGATATGCAGACAGACTTTCATCATCGAAAGTTCATGAAGTACAAATTCAGTGGTGCTAAAAATAAGATTAAAAGCTTTTTTTTTAATTTGTACAATACTATTCCAGTTGGTACAACCTATGGAACTAACAATTTCCAGCTGCTAAAAGTCTCAAGTAAGAGTTGAAGACTTTTCTAGCAATAGTATCATATTTCCTTCAGTACTCTACAGGTTACCTGAAAGGTAACCAGTAGTTATTTTTCTATTCCAGACCAATAATACTGATAAATTAACAAATGGACATATCTAGGAGACCATATCTGTATTTTGATTTCTGTATTCTGCTGCATAGAAAACACCAAATATCTTAACAAAAGTTTGAATGTTTACCCTTAATATTGAGGTATGTCTAAGAACATGTGGTTAGCAGACTGCTTTCATTGTTTGACCTGTCCACTCCCCTGATATCTTATGATGTCACATCAGGTTTATTGATGATTGATGAATTAACCCTATGATGATGGTGTGTCACACCCATGGGACACGGCTAAATGCCTGATGACGGGGCAACACACCAGTGTGACGTTCCCAATGCAATATTGCATAGGCCCGGCATAGGGGGACGCCACTTATCGCCGGGCCCGTCGGGATTGGGTTAACAGAATAGCCTGACACATTTAGCAGACATTAGGCTTTGTTCATCCTGTCTACTCTCTACAAGCCTATCCCCTGCCTCCCCTTTTTTGTCTGGGACAATCAAAAATTAATTATATACCTTGATAAGCCAATCTGTGATTATGCCCTCTCATCATCACAGCCTTTCACTTTCAAATCTTTGATCTGCAAATATTTTTTGTTCTCCAGCCAAATACAATCAGCCAAGGTTTCATCACATTACTGTTTTCATACCTCTATAACAATATAGGTATCTCTAAAACACCAAATCATATATCCAGAAAATACCTAGTTCTATTTCCATTCATATGCAAATATTTTTGGCCCCTAATACAGAAACTGTTTTTTGGTGTGACTGCTCACCCTATCAAAGAAGCTATCAGGCTGGTACAGTGGTAGCATGCCGGCCTCACATCCCCATGGTCGGCAGATCGAGCCTTGTCTATACTCGTGAGTTTTCACTGTCGCCTGGTGGTTACTGCTGTGATTGGGCACCACAGTGGGTAAAGACCAAGCTCAAATTGAGTAAGATCATTGGCACACTCTCACGAATCAGTGCTTACTGACATAGTGCAAAGTAGATGCTCCACAAGTCTGGCTTATCCATATCTTATTAAAGACTTCAAAATCCATCTTGAGTTTCTTTAATTTTCCCAATTATTTGCTTATTTTTTTCTGTTTGACTTTGTACTGGCACACATTAATCTGCATTGTTGCACTCAGGTCTGTGTGGTGCACAAGACTTCTTTTCATTCATTACCAAAATTTTGAGTTTCACCCCTCCCTCCCCCGGGCCATCCTGTGTTCAGCAAATTAAGCTCTGAACCTTTCATCCTTACTGTTTTAGGCAACTAACTCTTTCAGTCTATCCTTATTGTTTAATAATAACTTCATAATAAATATTCTTACCCTCAATTACTTACTTTCCCAGTTACCATCATCATAATGTTTTACATCTTCCAATTTATAACCTCCCCTTATGCAAAAGAGCTTATAGAATCATCGTACATTTTAATTAAACATTTTAAGAAATCATTTGTACTGAAAATTTTGTTCATGCATCTTGAAGAAATATGAACACTTTGCACCGTGTATATATTAACTAGATACTTAGTTCATAGAAAAAAACATAGAAAAATTTCAATGTACAGCAAGCTGCATGTGTCTTACCTCTGCTGAGGGTCCTTCTCCTTCTGAAACTCTGTGAGAATGTTCCTCATATCACTATCCAGAAATTCCAAGTGTTTACTTAGGTCCACTTTTTCCTCCACACTATTCACATCATTAACTTTGGCTTTCATCTCTACCCCTTCGGTCACTGGTGCAGCAACGACATTTTCTTCCACTTTGACTTTGGCAGTTGGAGGTGGTGGAGGGGTTTTAGACGTGGGAGGCTCTTCCTCTTCATCACTGAACATTGCTTCGTCCTCACCAATGTGGTTACTATTATTAACATCATTGTCACTGTTCACTGATGACGTTGTAAAGTCCAGACCAGCCTCCACCATAAGGTCCATTCTGGTGACGTTTGCTGATGACACTGGGGCAACAAAGTCCTCTGGTTTTACATCTCCAGATGCAGAGTTTGCACAAAATTCAGGGAATGTATCACGTATGAGCTTTCGCAGCTCAGTGTCCATACGAGGATTGTCAAAAAGTGGTTCAAGTGACTGTACAACTCTTTTCTCAAGGATCTGCTTTAGTGAATTACAAACCCCACTTCGTATCTTATCAGCCAGTGGTGGGTGGAAATTTGGGATGATCTGAAAATAAAAAGAAATATAATAAATGTTAGCAAATTGCTTTTGATAGCTAAAATTAGGCCTATAAGAAAACTTTATCTAAAACACGTCTTGTAATATCTACCAGGGAACAGTAATACTGCTAAGACAATAATCATATCATATTTTTAGAAATATATTCTGAAAATTAAGATAAATTGTATCAAATATAGCAAGAAAGAAACTAAATGAAGATATACACATATATTATCATAACACATCAATATCAACGTATACAGGGATGATACAATGTCATGTTCATGCTCCAGGCACTAACATTCCCACTCACATATTGAAATAACATCTATTTATACCAAGCAAAGGGTTCTGCAACCCAATTCATTAAGCAATTACTTAAATAATTGCTGAATAGTCAATCCATATCAATGCCTTAACAGTGGGAGACTTTCCCATCAAAATAACATTTAAAAAGGGCTTTGGTGCTCAAGATAAACCTACCCGGCAAATGAAGTCCAAGAGTGAAGTGGTGAGGACAGGATGGGGCCGGATGGAGTGATACATGACGAGAATTCCCGGCTCTGCAAATACATCATCATTAGCATAGAATGTCAGCAGTCTATAGGATTAATTCTAACCTTGACTGATTTCTTATGCAATCACTCACAAATGTTTCTATATATATTCATACACACACACACACACACACACATACACACACAAATAAATATTTTACTTACTCTCTTTTCACAAAAAGTGATATTATATTCATAATGACAAATCAAGACAACATTGAAATAAAAAACATCAAAATCTAAAATTGAACAAAATGATATAACAAAAATATAAAAAGGAGAGGCTCCTTCACAATCTCCTCAAATGCACTATAAAATCACAAGATCTTTCCCACTTTCAAATCTTTGTCCACCATTGTTTTTTGCTCTCCAGCTACCTGCCCTGGCTGCAGCTTGTTTACAAATACAATCAGCCTTATAGCCAATGTTTTAATACTATTACAAAGCAACAATGGCTTATTACTTAAGAATATATATTTTGCACTTACCAATATTCATGATGTTGTCTGTTTCTGTGTTATAAAGGAGCCAGTCATAAAACAAGGCTAATTTAGAATTGGCCGTGGCAACTGGGGATGTACAAGAGGAGAGAAGCCAGCCAATCACTGCCCAGCGTGGAATAATGTCCGAACAGAGGACCTCGTTGGATGGGTGGATGCAGCCAATAATAAACCTGATTAGGTCACATCGCAAGGTTTGGCTCTCTGGGGTGTTCAGGTACTGAGGGAGAAACAATGTTTCAATACTAGTCCTACATGAAAATGTACTTATCTAAAGATGCTTAAATAAGAAAGTGAAAAATATAATAATCTATGGAAAGTTAGGGCTCTTTAAGAGATGATAGAGCATCAGTCACTCAAAGGCAGGAAAGAAATATCTCTGGAAATAAGGCTAAGGAAAAAGAAAAGAGAATTTATCAAGACTGAACCACAGCATAATGATTCTGGCTGCCTTTTTCTTTTTATCTCTTTAAGCTGAAAGTGCTCGTCAAAATTACAAACAGTTGGTTCCATAAAGGATCACAAAGGCAAATTTCCTCTTTACCTGTTTACCCCAATCCTAATATTTTTGGAAAAAAGTTTCCATCATTAACATTTCTTTCATTATCATTATCATAATTACTACCCGCATATAAATTTACATATAAATTTACAGAATGGGGTAAACAGGTAAGGGCAGGGAGGCCTACTAATTGAATCCTTAATGACTAAGCATTTGTGAAATCATCTATATGTAATAAAAATAATAATCATAATAAAACAAAACCACAGTGGACAGTGCATGTTCCCTGCATCAAAGGGTTAAACAGAAAGCTACAATATAATTTCTGTAGCTGCTAAGGATATCACCATCATGTGAGAGTGTAAGTTCTATGTCACCTAATATATATATATATTTACACAATAGAGAAACTTTCCTATGCTATTGCAAAAAGAAGTGTCTGAATCCCATCACAGCAAATAAAGCAAAAAGTACAATAAAAAGACATGAGAAAGTTCATCCTTATGTATTGCATCATTTCATCTTGCTATTAGAACACAATGAAGAGCAATCTGAATTGAGTTGGAAGTATCGAACCCATTCAACTTTTCCATTTACTGTCTTATACTATCTATCTGATACTTTTCTTAGACATAAATAAGAGGAACTGATGAGTAATATAAATTTTTAAATTATCTATACTTCTACTCAAGAGGGGAAATGTCAGGGTACTTAACCCGTTAACGATGGGTGACTAGATATCACGTCTAGTGGTTTTAGGGCCACACGCCGGGGACACGTTATTTTGTCCACCCCGGCGTTGTGCGCGAGCCAGCGCACAGCGCTGGCTCGCGGCCAGTGTGGCGAGAATCCCGATGCGTTAGGCTTATGCGTTCAAGAGTCCCTGGAATCTCTGTTCATCTCTCTTTCTTGTCAAATGAGAAACTAATGCAATCACTAATATCTTTGTTGTTGTTTATTTTAATTTTCTCACTCTTACCTGTCTCTGGAACCATTCTTGGTATCTTTTCTGCATGCCAAATTTGACATCTGTGCATAGGAAAACCATCTTCTTCTCCATTTCTGGTGTTAGACGAACCACAAAGAATCTGCGCGATGTTCTTGTCTGCAGTAACTGAAGAATTCCTGTGAGAGAAGATGGTTTTATTCACAAAGTAAAAAAAGGATATATCCTACACAAAATGTCTGCCACTTTAGCTATAAGAATAACAATCAGTTTCTCCTTACCTGTGAAACCTGAAGACAGAGATGTAGGGTTGTGAATCAAATCTCTCCAGAAGGCTTCTATTTCCTGGATTTTGGCAATGTTCTGCAGTAGCCGCACCAAATCTCTTCCAATCATCAGACAATCCTGAAGACAGAATAAAGATTATAAATCTGTATCATTGAAAATGGATATATATACTATCTAATGATCTTATATAAATTAAAAGATTTATCATAAATAACTTGAGAAAACATATCTCTAAAACATACTGACAGTAACAAGAGTTGTCTTGAGCCTTAACAGAACATATTTCTATCTTTTTAGATTTGTACATTTGTATACATATCAACCATGCCACCAATGGGTGATAAATTCATCTTGAAATTTATTACTAATTGAATAACAATACATACTTCTCATGACAAAAAAATACACCATAATTCCTAAAATCTTAATCAATATGATCTAACTGGAAGCATACCACACAGGTTTTAGTATTTGCAACAACAGTGGTTGGGTTGTCAAAAACTGTCAGACTTCCCACATTTTTTCATTATAAGCGAGACATATAGTAAAATCTGGTACAGTTTCCACCAGACACCCACCATATCATCCCAATGCCCCTATTCCCCTAGCAGGCTCTCATCTCCCTGAGCCAATCTCACAATCATGTTCCCTACCTCTATTTTCAAGCAAATGAAATGTTCTGAACACTGTTATGACTTTTTTCATGCAGGCACACCAACCATCCTTTTCTCTACCCTATCCATCATACTATTACATATTACAGTCACTTCATGGTATATCAGTATCAGTATCTTAACATAGTTGAAGTATCTATACTAGACACAAAATTTATTGATTTGATTTTACTAGATGTTGATAGTACAATAAATTAACCTCTTAAAAAGATAATTTCACAAAGCTATGATAGTGTTCACATCAATCAGTGGGAATACCAACCAAGCCATGACATGAATGTCACATCATTAAGAGGCTAAGAGTTCTGCCTAGTGTGATGAAATAGTATTCAAACTGGATAACAACAATTGGGTTATGTCTCATAGGATGATAACATTTCTGATTTGTTTTCATATCATTATTTCAATATTTCTACACACAAAAATGGCCAAACCAAGAAATGTATGCAGGCATCCAAACAAGCCAACAGAAATGAAAATGCAAAATATATATCTGAAATTCTATCACTATCACCTGTCATTCATATCTATGTAAAAGTTATGTCATTATATAGGTAAGAATTCTCAAATCTTAACCCATTAGCAGCGGATGGCATGATTTGCTGCAAAGGCAGAGTCGGTCATAGACGCAGATGGCACCGTGCCAGACATGTAAAACAGCCATCCTACTGCACAAACATTTTTTTAATACTCTGACCAATGGGTTAATCACCTAGCATTTCATCATTTTGATGAATTAACACCTACTGCCCCTTTAGACTTGGTCAACTATAATTTTTATTCATGTCATTTTAGTCGTAAGTCATTCTATTCATCTATAACAGCATAATGTAAAACTGTTAAAAGCACAAGTCAATGAGATCTACTCAACATTGTTGGCAAATTCAAATTATCTATATATCCCAAAGATCTATTAGATATGTTAAGTTATATAACAACATGAGGGATTGGCCACAGCTCATTAAAATCAGTTGTTCATTAGTGCACAAGAGATCAATCTGACTGAACTGAAAATAATGTACCAGATGGCGATCGCACCCTGACGCACCACCGCATTAGTCAATTAGGAAACACCACCAGCCAATGAGAGCACAGGTCAAACGGCAGGTCGCGAAAGTAAACACAATGTTTGAGCTCAAAAGACGAGAGGTCACGAGAAAACATTAGTACATCCCTGACCTCACGCCGCGACGCCGCCACACGAAACAACCTCAACAACCCACTATACCGATACATATTCAGTGCTTAAGTAATAAACTAGAAAATCATTACAGAGTTTCTGTTACCAACCAACAATAACGTTGAACATCATAGCAATCTTAACATTAAATGAAAAAATATACAGATTTCAAATCATTATAAAACTCATCTTCGAAAAGGAATATACTGTACATATGTTAACCCATTAACGCCGAATGATGTGATATGGTATGGCTGGCACACCAGTCAATCGTTTGCAAAGAGAATGGCTACGGCCAGAACAGGCAAATATCCCAAGGTGTTAGGTCTCCGCACTTGAAATATCCTAGTGTTAAGATCAAGTGGAGCCAAAATCACCCTGTTGTTATAAGGGAAAGAAGTTCCAGAGTCTAGATACCCCCAATACATAAAATAACAATATCAAATCCTAAAGGTGCATCTGATACAAACCTGAAACCTTTCTCTTAAGAGGCCGACCACAAAAGTCACTTCTTTTTGTCTGAGACTAGCAAACTGAGGCGCATGATGATCCTCCAAGATGCGGAGATATGTATAGGCTACCGATGCCACTATCACAGGAAACTTATCTAACCATGGTCTGTAGGATGTGAAATGATTAGTATTATATGTCAAAATATGTGGTAGATAAATATAAATATATGGGATCCCCAGGATGGCCCTGGAATGAGGCACTAGTATATTCCATCCTAAAACTTAGTAAGTAACAAAGTATAACAACATTTCTGTCAATGAATACAGTCAAATGAATCCATGAATTTTTCAGTACTAAATTTACCAATTTTTATAGACAAGAAATATTCTTTGCAAACATTAGATACACAACAAACAAAATATCTTTAATTTATAGTTTTTAGACATGAGTGAAGTATTTTTTTTTACTTACCTATTTTCTCTAAGTATATCGACCAAACTCTCTGCCAACCACACATTCTTCTGTGACACATCCCCTCCAGCAATTTGCCGAAGAAGACACCAAACGACACCTTCCACATTGTTAATGCCTGTTTTGACAAGCTCCCGGACTAGCCACAAAAGTTGTCTTCTTGTGCTTTCCGATAAACGGGAAAACCTCTCACCAATGATCTGGTGTATAAGGGTTTCTGTCACCACTTTCAATGAGTCTCTGGACACCAGTGTCAGATCATGGTAATGCTGAAACAAACCACTTATAAGTCATACTGCATCAGAGCAACTGTACAATTATAATTTTAAATTTTAAGCTATCTCTTCTAATATAAACATTAGAAAAAAAAGGTTTAGATCTTTCATTTAATCTTAACATAAGCTTTTCTTATATATACATAAAAGGAATATGAGTATGTTTTATACAACTTAGGAATATGTTCACAAAGGATTATATAACCTGACTCAGGTGTAAAAACAAAATCTATGAAGTTACTCTACTAGCAATCATTATAAGAAATAAAAAAAAGAAAGATCATAACCATATCAAGATATTTAATAATTATATAAAATATAGGTGTACACATATACTCATGCACATCCTGTTCTTAACCCTTTCCTGATGGGGCACACGCTAAGTGAAAACCCCTACGCCGGGCCATTGCAATATTGCATTGGAAACGTCACACTGGCAAGACGCCCCGGCATCGGGAATTTAGCTGTGTCACACGGGTGTGATACAGTGTCATCATAGGGTTAATTCCCATACAGCTACAAATATACATATATGAGGAAAGTTTAGATGACATTTACATGTTCGTTCCCTAGCCTCATGCTGATAAAACTGGTTTTCTATATTTGAATAAAGAAAAATTCCCAGCTTTATCTTGCCGGAATATATACAGTGGAGATTTGTTGGCTTTTTCCAGAGCACAGAATGTGGAGGATGTAAAAATCACTTGAAAGTGCAGCACTTCACATCACAGATCCTATTAACCCGTTGATAGAGGATGGCATGATTTGCTGTCAAGGCAGCATCGGTCATAAACGCGGATGGCACTGTGCCATACAACGTAAACCTGCCACATGACTGAATCCACATTTTACTTATACCGCATCCAATGCGTTAAGTTTCAACAAAGCCAATGTAGTTGATCACTAGAAAAATGCCCAATTTAGAAATTATTGCGGGTGTTTTCTGAATGTTTATCATCAACATGCATTCAGCACATACCACGAAATGCACACATAATAATCCTTCACTTTTCTAAAGGTAATACTCACCCGAGGAGCTATAGCCGGGTCCGCTAAAATGCTGACAAGCAGTCCGAGACACACCTCATCGTGCACCTTGCGATCATCTAAGGCTTTGTTTAGAGCGTGATGAGACTCCTCTTCCGTTAAACCACGGGTTAGGTTTATAACACAATTGTACGCCTTATCGAATTTCTGAAAAAAAATCAATAATCAGTTAATCATATTTCTCAGATGAACATGTATGATGTATTAAGAATTTTCTGACATAATTCAATATAATTTATAAATAATAATAACTACAGCATATTTTAACACGTATGAGTTTATATATATATATATATATATATATATATATATACATATATATATAATATATATATATATATATATATATATATATATATATATATATATATTACATATGAAAAAAAAAAAAAAAAAAAAATCACATTCTCTTAATTCCTGCAAAATTAGTAGCTTCTACAAAATCCAGTAAAAACTGGATAGCTTTATCTTTGCCAAATAAATAAATAAAAATAAAAGACAAATAAGAACTGCCATTCTTTCACCTTTGACGGTACCTCACACACGACAATTTCAAACCATCAATCTGACAGAAAAATCTTCCAAATTTCTGAGTTGATGGTTTTTGGTTGAATCTGGTATCATTTCCGGACTATAATCTACCTATATTGGCATATGGCCCAGATAACAAAATTCCCTGAAACACAAATGTCTCCAATTCTTTTGACAAATACCCCTCTGACAACTCACAGAATTTAGATAGCAACTTCATGAATTATGTGATTTAATCCTATATTGTCATATAACATGATCAAAAGCCTAGGATCATGAAAATATATATCAGCCTGCACAACACTTGTGATACCTGTCTGTCACTCTTTTTTCCTTGAAGAAAAATATATAGCTGCTAATTCTGTTATTATGCTTAATAAACACTAACTAATCTTTTCCTTTAATTTAATATAAGCTGATAAGCACTAAAAAAATTATATATCTTATACTATACCAACCCTTTTTATTTGCCCAATACAAACCTAAGTATGTTTGCAAACAACTTGGTAATTTATTATAGATGCAATAGCCAAATCTATGGATATAGAGTAGCATAATCATTCCTTTGCAATTTATACTGCAACCTAAGTGCCCAGAACACGAAAGAGCAGCCTATGAGAGGCAACGACGTGCATTTACCATCCCTGATAACCTGCCACATAGCAATCCCATTCAAGAGAAGTCTCCCCTCTTATCCAAACTATTCTATATAAAACCTTCTAATGGGCAGCAGTGCCATTCATCCTACACCTCGCAGACCATTTATTTCCCCACTGAATTCGAGCGACAGAGCTCACAAGAGCCTCCGTGGAGCCTAAATTCCCAGGTAAAGGAAGGTGTTGACACGATCAGCTGTTCCTCCTGCCTCGGCCTGCGCCATGATCATGTGTCTGCCTCTCTCGCTCCCTCGCCACCCTGCACACTCAACGCTTAATATTACCTCGTCTAGGTCGATCCGGCCTTCGATAACCGACGTCGTGAACAACCGGGATGTTACGGGTCTCTCGGTGGTCATTATGGGTGCATACTAGTGCTAGAAACGCCAGGAAAGAGAGGGTCTTCTCGCCGCAGGATCCACAGCCATCACACCCGCCGCGCAGCCATGGCGCTGGAATACACGGCGGCGGAGGAGGCGAGGCGTGCGGCGGCCATGGGATATTAGGGAGGAAAACGTGTGGCTGGCTGTACTCCTTGCCTATACTCCTTCTTTATTGGAATGGAAGGCTTTTAAAACCTTTTGCGATGAAATTTTGAATTTGGGAAGGGAGGAGGTGAGGCTGGTGGCAGTCTTCATTCCTACTATGGGGTATAGAGGGAGTAAAATGTGTTATTCGATGTACTCTTTCTTTATTACAATTTACTCTTTCCCATTTACAGTGGAGTGCTCTCCTTGTCTTTGGGAGAGAAGCTTTGAATTAATGAAGCATTGCGACATTTTTTTTATTGCACTAGCGCGAATAAATGTGTATGCTATTCTTTTGATGAATTTACTAGGTGTTTTTTCTATGAATTCTCAATCTAGTATAGTGCTGTTATATCTATTAAGTACATATATTTCTTATTCTACTGAAATGTTTACATTAAAAATACTAATAAAAATGAGCACATGACTCTACCTGCAAGAGCTACTTCAACCTTCATTTTTCTCTCTCTTTACCGTGCCAGTTACCCGTTGTCCGCGAGAGAGGGAGAACGTACGGCTACATGCTCCTCAGATTTTTTTTTTCTTTTTGTCATTCTCATCTCAATGGCTGTTACAATTATCCGCGGCTTTTTCATCTATTGCTGCGAGCACACCAATCTGCTATGTATTAATTTTACACAATCAGATTGCCGTTTAGATTAAACTTTAATCTGATTTCTTTTTCCGGGGGTGAACTGCATGCTACGTAGCACTAGGATCATCATAGACAAGTAGCAGCCGTCCAGACATTTGTTGCTTGCTTGTTCGTCTGTCTGTCACAACTTTAATTTAATAGCCTCTTCATCTATTGACCGAACAGAAAAGGTTAAACTCTCGCTAGTAGGCCCCAGCGTCACGCTAGCCTGTCTTAACGCTTTGATACAGCCGGTGTTTTTACTTCGACTGATGCAGCAATAGAGGTGTGCCATGTCTTTAATTCAGAAAATTTTAGATTCTTTGAACTTCGACGAGGTTTCATCAACGATATCCAATTAGGCTGCGACGAGAGGCGCAAGTTTCTTATTTTATCTAATTACTCTTGTGTGACGTCAGAGTACACACACACACACACACACGCACGCGCATACATACATACATACATTTGTACGAACACGCACACACACACACACACATCACACACACACACACACACATCACACACACACATACATATCCTGCTATTTTGATGAAAGCTAGCTAGGAATTTCACATGGAGGAGGCCAGCATAAACATACATATTTTATGGCTCTTTCATTGCATTTAAATTCATAGGATTTTGGAAGATGTTTTGCCTTTACGTACGCATTCTTTGATACCCACTTACTTAGGGAAGGGAAGGATTTAGAAGTAGGTATTATACAACCCTCGAGCCGAGTGGAGAACCCCAGTAACAAAGGAATCCAATGCATACAAATTCATCTCTCATTGAGATTAAGTGATTGAATGTGTACGTGTTGGAAAGTATTTGACTTGGTGCCCTATGCTATATTACACACTCACTCACACACTCACTCACTCACACACACACACACACAAGTACTCACAGAAATATTTATATATATATATATATATATACAAATATATATATATATATATATATATATATATATATATATATTTGTATGTATATATATATATATATATATACAAATATATATATATATATTATACGTAAATATATATATATATTATACGTAAATATATATATATATTATATATATATATTATATAATATATATATAAATAATATAATAATATTATATATAAATAAATATATATATATATAATATATAATAAATATATATATATACACACTTTTACATATACACATATTTGTGTATGTATAAATCTGTAATCTAATGATAGTTTCGAGGATTTTTAATGGAAATCCTTTTACAAACTAATTAATGATTTTTTGCTTATTCTTTTGTGTACGGTCACGCGGTCCATGTTCTTACGCATCCTAATGGCCCATTTGCACGGCCACGCGTCTTAACATGAGCAAAACTGAGCACAGCTAGGAAATTAATTATGATGATTATATAAAAATCAAAATGTATCTTAGATACTTCTGTTGATACAAGACCTGCAAAAGCCCCTACGCGAAAATTATTCATTGCACGAAAGATAATATTTGCATTCATGATTCATCTTTGGCTCCGTAGATAAAGAGGAGAGATAAGGGCTACGGAGCTAATACTTTTTCTTCCTTTCATCATAAATGTTATCAGCATGAGCTCCTTTATCCCCCTGTTTATTAAATGTCGTAAAGTGGTCATGAACTAGAATGAGGAAATGGCTTTCAATAAAGCTGTGCAAAGAGCGAATTCTGAAATAAGAAGAGAGGAGGAGGGGTGGGTGGGGAGGAAATGGATTAACCTAATTTGAATTATTCAGGAATATCACATTTTATCATCCTATAAACACCATAAAATGCTTTGGTTATATACACGTGTAACAGCTGCCCACAGAGAGTTGTGGAATATACGGGCAAAACTACAGAGCCATTACGACACCATATAGGAATGTCAACTGTTCTAAAACCGTTATGAAGATACAGTAATAGTATAATCAGCCTACTCTGTATTTGTTATGGTAATATCACTTGTTTTGCAGTTGCCTATCTTTGTTTTATTTGTATCATTGTTGTACTTGTAACCATTGTTAATGTCATTGTGATATTCGTGTTATTCTTTAATGTTACTTTTTGTAACCATAACTTTGAGTAGTAGTAGTAGTTGTTGTAATAGTAGTGTTAGCAATAGTCGTGGTGGAGATGGTGCCATAATAACTACCATTGTTATTATAACCATGAATATTAGTGTTATTTCATTACCATCATTATCATATCACATACATCACTATATAACATTGAAGGCTGCCTCCATATATTATAATTGCCAATAATAGTAAAGATCAGATTATTCCCTTTTTCTGTTAACCCAAACAAGTGGGATACAGAAAGACGTGTTCATTTAATATGTTGATCAAACTCAGCCATTACATGCATATTGGAAATCATTACTGGAGCTTTATCGACTTCGGGTTAAGGATTATCATACATTATTCAGATGGTCCACGAGTCATGTCTTCCGGATTTCGAAAGGTGTATTGCAAACGTGGACAAAATTTCTCGCAGTCGGAATTTACACAGTGACTCCGGCAGAGCGTGAGGCGATTTCTTTTGAATTTCTTTTACGGCACAAGTTATTTTCTCTTTACCTATACGCCTCAAACAGTGTGTGGCGTAACGTGGCCCTCTCGTCTTCCTATGCCGTTTTAATGAATACATGCCCTTCGGAAACCCCAAAGAAAATACTGATGCGCTGATGTTTAACCTGACTTGATGGCAATAAAACCTACGTATCTCTCTCGTCCCAGTTGGGGAGCCTTTGGGTATTAGACCAAGGCATAATGGCAATGTGGCTTGGTGATTCTAGCGTGAAAATTCATGATCGGGAAAGGCGACGC
>NW_028234410.1:11158340-11163340 GCF_977035675.1 Penaeus japonicus
TATCTTTTTCTTTACTATAATAATGTTACTTTTCGTCCTTATATTCTATTTTTTGTTATTGATATTATCCTTGTTTTTTATGATTATTTAAAATAAAAGTCACGCTTTTATTTTACTGACTGCCTCCGTTTTCTATGAGATTCCTCTGCGTTTTTGTGTTTTTGTTTTTCGTTTTTTTACTCCATGTAAAGATGCACAAAATAATCGAAAAAGCCGTTCTTTGAATATAAACGATAATAACTTTTCTTCCACATATAGATCAAAGACAAGCACCGAATACCCCCCCCCCCACTCTATTACAAAAAAACAAAAAAAAAAAAAAAAAAAAAAAAAAAAAAAAAAAAAAAAAAAGCGGTCGTCTTCATAACGGGAAGATCAACAACGTCTTTGAGGAACTGTCGCTGGCGATCTCCCCTCCCCCCTCCCTCCCCCCTTCACCACCACCCCCTTCCCAAGGTCTTCGGAGCATCGTACGGAACGTTCTCGACGGTCGACCTTCGCCGCGTGTGCAGTTCTTCGAGCTAAACGTACCGGCGATTCGTGGAAAATGGCGGTGTTTAGGTAGAGGTAACAAGGGCAACAGTCGCTTACCGAGAGGGAATAATTTGGTGGTTTGTTTGTGTCCGGCCTTGCGGCAGTCCCTCCCAGCAGTGGTGGACCTGAGGTGGGCAAGGGGTATGAGGTAAGGAGGAGGGTATAGGGGCAGGAGGGAGAGTGGAGGCTGTGGGTGGGGCTCGAAGGCAGGGCAGTGGCAGAGGCAGAGGTGGGCTCGGGACGAAGGTCATGGTTGTCTCGCCACCGACGGGTTCTCATTTTTTCCCCTCCAACGCTTGATCTTCTTAAGAGTCGTGAAGGTGGGCAGGTGTCTCAGGTCCATTGTGATGGCTGGTCATTCAATCTCCAGTGAGACAGCCTTTATTTGGTGTACGCTCACATGCACACGGAAACAAAATCGCACATACATGTATGCGTGTGTACAAATACATACACAGTCACACTGTAACACACACACACATACATACATACATACATACATACATACACACACACACATACATGAATCGTATACACAGATACAAACATACACACATATAAAACAGACCTATAAAATAGGTTAGAGTAAAAAGAACCAGTTTATAATTAGAGGAAAATACGATTATTATTTTCACATATTTTTAATAGATATAAAGGATTTTAACAGACAAAAATCTTTATTCATTTAGAGTATACCACACATGAGTTGTATTTTACTAGAACTTAATAAGTACCAGACGAAACATTGCTACCAGTACACCATTTCGATAGATGCAATATAGTTTTATGGCCTTCTGAACTGGGAAGATCATAGTCATCATCTGGTTAATATTTCCGGTGTTTTTTTTTATAGTTCTTTGTTCCATTACTCCCCCTTTTCGAATTTTCCTTTCAACACTTAGTTTTACTTCATTTCCCTTTACCATTATCTCAAGTAACTTTTCCATTTTCCATTCCCCTGTTCTGTCTTTTTTCATTCTTTCGTCCACTGGTTACAAACCTTGTCAATAATCGTTCTTTTGCTTCCCTCCCTTTTATACTTTACTGGATCTTATTGCTCTGTCTCACTTGTTTTGATTCCGACGACGAAGACAACACATATCCTTCGTTTCCCTCTCGCGTCTCAAGCTCATCAGAACCTTTGGAAATAGCCACTCCATCCTTCCAATCTCGCTAGCATTCCAGCACTAGCAATGTCTCCCCTTCCCACTTGCACACTTACATTCCTGTCGGCGTGCTTGGGGTCCTTGGATCTTAATCACGTTTAACTTCATTTCCTACTCAACTCTGCCTTACCTGACCCCTCGTATGTGCGACCCTGTCACATCATCCCGACTTCCCTCCGTGGTTCTTATCCCTACAGGTCTTGCGCAACTGTACAATGCATGTTCGATATATCTACGTTTAAGTAGTGTGTCTGTTATCGTTTTTTTTATTCATATAATTCATGGAATTGATGTATGTTTTGTTAATAACTGTACCAATAGCAACACTGGATCTTGTAATATGTAGTAATATTTATTGCAGAAATGCAGATGCAGAAATTCCACAGCATAATAGTTCTTGCAACACACATGTTCCTCCAAAGCCACCAATCTCAGACAACCCTTACACGAAAGCTGTTTCCCCCTGAAAGTGACTTATCTCAAAGTTCCATCATCCACTCTGCTATTATGTGGCTATCCATCCAGTCTCCTTTCAGCCCTTCACGAACTTCGGTTTTTATTTGGCTGGCGGTCGCTGGCAACTTGCCTTCCACCCTACTACACCTGTGTATTTCTCACTCTGTGTCTGTTTCGTTGCTTCACTCTATGTCTCCCACACACTCACTCACTCTCCCTCCTTCCCTCCTATTTCCCTCTGTTTTACGTACGTTCCTTTTATTCTCTCCCCCTCTCCTTCTCGTTCTTCTTCTTTCTAGAGTCATTTATTTACTTACTCACCCCTTTCTCTCTTTCTCGTCTTGCTATTTACATATCTATCCATGTCTACCCATCTATCCTTCTCAACCTCTATTTCTCTTACTGTTTACAAACAAAACACCCTCTGTTTGCCTCCCGACGAAAGCTTTATCCCAGGATTCCTGTTGAACTCACCCCGCCCACATTATGCTACGTATCACCTCAGGTACGTTGTCCACGGCTCCTTGGGCCAGCGTGCCGTGACTACGAGCTGCAACTCTGCCATAAAGGAAGAGACGCAACATTCATGCTTGTTGCACTGTCTGTCTGACTCTTGGCGCGCATTTTATACCGCGTTCGAGTCCCAGTTGGGAAATCGATTTCATTTCGAAACGGTCGACTCTCCCGGTTCTATTACTTTTGGAATTCAGAAAATGAGTAAGAAATCTGTTCTTCAGGCAATGTTCCAGAGAGAGAGAGAGAGAGAGAGAGAGAGAGAGAGAGAGAGAGAGAGAGAGAGAGAGAGAGAGAGAGAGAGAGAGAGAGAGAGAGAGAGAGAGAGAGAGAGAGAGAGAGAGAGAGAATCCACGTTCTACACCATAAAGGTTATAAATATGTGAGTGACGTTAAAATAGTAAAGTTGAAATGTCATGTGCTTTGAGCAAGTTTCTTTTTCATTTCTTTTTCTGCGAGTATATGCGTGTATGTGTGTGTGTGTGTTTGTGCGCGCGTGAATGTGTGTGTGCGCAATAGTCAAGGTCATATCACAAGCCGGATTTCTCTTCTTCCTTATCTAATCCTTATTTTCTTCCTTCTTTCCCTTTCGAATGTAAGATCTTTCTCCTTTTCCACTTCCATTTTCTCCTCTTTCATTCCGATTCCCGCATCACTCTGATCGCATTTCATATGTTTAAATACACGAAAACACCCACCTTTGTTTTCCCTCGAAACTTTCTCCTTGTTAATTTGTGTAGTCTTTGTACCCTGTTTCCTGTTTTGCATTACATTATCGCGGCATTATCAGCATATTGTTGTCAGAAAGAGTCGTTTTGCAAGTTGAAAACGAACGAAAGTCGGAAGACCGTCTCTCAAATGCCAAATACCTTGCATTCATTTCAACTGCAAGTTTCAGACATGCAGTTCAAGTCGACTGTTTTATGGACGTTGCTACATAACTCTCCATCCTTTTTTTTTTCTTCTTTAAACCGCCATGCCTTTCACGAATTAAAGTGGATTCAGACTTTCATATTCACGAAAAGTCGTACATTTTTGGAAAGCGACGAAGCGCAATTTTACTGTGGTATTTCTGAGCAGCGTCTTGTGGCATCATCGGAGAGTTGCATAAGCCAAAGTCAGAAGAACGGACTCGGGAGGTGACAGCATCCACAGATACGCCCGTAAGCATACACATGCGTACGTGCGCGTACACACTCAGAGAGAAGAACGCAAGTGGGTATTCATTATGAAAAGTAGGAATTCAAAAGCACAAAAAAAACAATATTTACACAAACAACCAGGTGGAGGGAAGTACAAGAATGCGTACAAATACAAACAGACAAAAAATATACAACTCATGCAAGGTGCTTGAGTTGTTTTTGTTGTTATCATTAATATTTTTTTTCTTCTCATTGTTGTTGTTGCTGATGTTTTATAAACGTTATTATTATTATCACTATTACCATCATCACAGCCGAAACATTTTATATTTTCACTAAAAAAAAAAAAAAAAAAAAAAAAAATACACGAAAACATACAGACCAGCCCCGCTTTTATTCACACATGCACAGCACGAGGCCAGCTTTTGCCATGACTGAGTTTACCATGACTGACTTTGCCATGACTGATGACACTGAATCTCCTCCAAATTGTTGTGCCAGCTGTTCAAGACCGCAGGATGAGACAGGCTTGAAGGAAGGTTTCTAGCGGCCCGCGTCTTTGCTTTTAAGGGCATTATTTTTTTGTGGGTTATTAGCATTATCATTGTTATTGTTGATGATGTTGTCATTCTCATTATCATTATTGTTGTTATTGTTATTATTATTATTATTATCATTATTATTGTTATTATTATTGTTATTATTATTATTATTATTATTATTATTATTATTATTATTATTATTATTGTTATCATAATCATTATTGCCATTATCATTATCATCATTAGTGATATTATCAATATCACTATATTATCATTATTATTGTTATCATTATTATTATTATTATTATTATAATTATTATTATTTTTTTATTATCATTATTATTTTATTATTATCATTATTTATTATTATTATTATCACTATTATAATTCATTATTATTATTATTTATTATTATTATTTATTATTTATTATTATTATTGTTTATTTATTATTATTATTATTATTGTTTATCATTATCATTATTATTATTATTATTATTATTATTATTATCTTTATTTTCATTATTGCCATTATCATTATCATCATTATTATTATCATTATCGTTATCATTACATTATCATTATTATTATCATTATTATTATTATTATTATCATTATTATTATTATTATTATTATTATTATTATTATT
>NW_028234410.1:11185840-11188340 GCF_977035675.1 Penaeus japonicus
TCTCCAGCAGAGGCATCTACTTTTTTTCTACTTTTCTTTTCAGGTTCATTTTTAATCAATCTATCTTTTTTTTATTCATATATTTTTTTTCGCGAGTCTCTGTGTAAAGAGGATGGGCAAAAAAGTTCAGATTTTGTGTAAGGGAAGTTAACATAGCACACACACATACACATACACACACACACACACACACACACACACACACACACACACACGCACATACACACACACCCAGCCAGCTTGAATGTATATATTGAAAAAATGCAAAGGGTGCAGTTAGATTATAAGGGGAAGGGAGGCTATATAGGATGTGAAAGGTTGCATTTAGATTGTGAGGTGGAAAGATTGCAGATACATTGTGATGTGAAAATGTTGCAGATATATTGATAAACGTTTGTGAAGCAGATATAATGACAGGGGAATATATATATTGCGAATGCGGTGAAGGGTTGAGAGTTACAATGATCACAAGTAATGAAGTAATATGATGGGATCTACAAGGACATAACACATAATACATACTATTCTAATTACATATTACAAAATGCACAAATGTACACATCAACGTAAGCCGCGTAGCGTGACACTACACAGCGATTACGGATGAGCAAAACATCTAAAAGAAGAAAAAAAGAAAAGAAAAATAAATAAGTAAAAACTCAATCATGAAAAGCAAGTCATCACTTTGTATTCACCAACACCAAAGAAAGGCAAGCTATTGACAAGCCAATATTCAACAAGAAAAGGACTAAGAGGCAACTGAGCTATTCAGGTATTCGGATTAAAGTCTGATTCAATCTTGTTTGAAAACGATCTTTGATTTATAGACGGATGTAATCTATAACTTGGTGGGGGGGGGTTTTTGGGGGGGGGGTGTGGGTTTTTTTGGGGGGTTGGGTTTTTGGGGGTGGGGGGGGGGTATGGGGTGTGTGTTGGGGGGGGGTGGGTGTTGGGTGTTTTTTGGGGGGGTGTGAGGGGGGGTGGTGTTGTGTTTTGTTGTGTTGGGGGGTATGTGTTTGGTTTTGGGGAGTTGGTGAGGGGGGGTGTGTGGGGGGGGGGGGGGGGTGGGGGGGGGTGTGGGGGGGGTTGCGGTGTGGGTGGGAAAGGGGGGTTATGTGGGTGTGTTTTTTGGTGTGGGTGTAAGTATGAGTGTGTTTTTATATTTGTGTGTGTGTGTTGTAGTTTTGTTGTTTGGTTCTTTTTGGGTGTGTGTTTGGTGTTTTGGTGTGGGGTTGGGGGGGTGGGTGTGTTTTTGGGGGGGATGTTGGGGTGTTGGGGTTTGGTGTGGGGGTGTTTTTTTGGTTTTTTTTTGTTTGTTGGGGGGGGATGTGTTTTTGGGGATTGGTTGTGTTTTGTGTGTGTGTGTGGTTTTTTTTTTTTTTTTTTTTTTTTATGGGGGGTGTGTTTTGATTTTTTGGTTGGTGGGTGTGGGATTTGGGGGGGGTTTTTTGGGGTTAGGTTTTGTTGGTTTTGTTTTTTTGGTGTTTTGGTGGTTTTGTACGAATTTGTTTTGTTGGGCGAGGGGGGTTTGGGTTCTGTGTTTTGTTTGTTTTTCGGGTTTGTGGGGGGTGGGGTGGGGTGGGTTGGGGGTTTGTTGTTGTTTTTTGTTTTTTGTTGTTTGTTGGGGTGTTTTTTGTGTTTTTTTGGTTGGTGTGTTTTGTGTGTGTTGTGTTGTTGGGTTGTTTTGTGTTTTTTGTTTTGGTTTTGTTTTTTTTGGGGGGGGGGGGGGGGGGGGGGGGGGGGGGGGATGTGGGGGGGGATGTGGGGGAGGGGGGGATGTGGTGTGTGGGGGGTGTGGGGTGTGGGGGGGGGTGGGGGGTGGGGTGTGTGTGTGTGTTTATGTGTATGTGGGGGAGGTGGGGGGGATGTGTGGGGGGGTGTGGTGTGGGGGAGGGGGTGTGGGGGTGTGGGTTTGGGGGGGGGGGGATGTGGTGTGGGGGGGGGGGGGGGGGGGGGGGGGGGGGGGGGGGGGGGGGGGGGGGGGGGGGGGATGTGGGGGGTGGGGGTTGGGGGTGGGGGGGGGGTGGGGGTTGGTGGGGGGGGGGGGGGGGGGGGGGTGGGGGGGGGGGGGGGGGGGGGGGGGGGGGGGGGGGGGGGGGGGGGGGGGGGGGGGGGGGGGGGGGGGGGTGTTGTTTGTTTGTTGTGTGTGGGGGTATGTTGTGTTGGGGTGTGTTTGTGTGGTTTGTGTGTTTGTGATGTGTGTGTGTTTGTTTGTGTTGTGTTGTGTGTGTGGGTGGTGTGTTGTGTGTGTGTGTGTGTGTGTTGTGTGGTGTGTGTATGTTTGGGTGGATGTGTGTGTGTGTGTGTGTTGTGTGTGTATGTGTGTGTGGTGTGTGTATTATGTGTGTGTGTTTGTGTGTGTTTGTTTTTGTTGTGTGTGTGTGGTGGTTGTGAATGTTTGTGTGTGTGGGTGTGTTGTGTGTTGTGTGTGTGTGTTGTGTTGTTATGTGTGTGTATGTTGTTGGTGTGTGTTGGGTTGTGTGTAGTTTGTGTGTGTTGT
>NW_028234410.1:11193340-11200840 GCF_977035675.1 Penaeus japonicus
AGAATAATATATATAGATATATATAATATATATATATATATATATACATATAAATATTTATGTATATTGTGTGTGTGTTGTGTGTGTGTGTGTGTCTGTGTTGTGTGTGTCCTATACTATATATATATATAGATATGTATTATGGGTGTGTGTGTGTGTGAGTCTGTGTGTGTGTGTGTTATATATATATACTATGATATATAAAAATATATATATAAGATATATATATATATATATATATAGATATACACACATACACACATATATTTGCGTGCGTGTGTATGTATATAGTGACTTACCTTACCTACTTTATTATGATATCCAACCCATGCACTCATGCCTTAGTACTTTCAGAATCCCCTGAAATTCCCGGGAACGGATGAAGCCGCGAATCATCTCCCTTCGCGGGCAAAGTTTCCGGAAATTACAACATTTCGGAGTGAATTAGGGATCTCATTTGCTTAATTGATTCGTCGGTCTTCGAGCCTACGGTAAACAATGGCGAATGGAGAAGGAGTAGCGGCGCTGTCTCGGATCGGCGAGGGAAGCGACGTTGGTGAGGGAAGGGGAGGGAAAGGAGGAGAGAGAGAGAAGAAAAAAGGGGAGAAAGAGAAAAAGGGTGAAAGAGAGAGAGAGAGAGAGAGAGAGAGAGAGAGAGAGAGAGAGAGAGAGAGAGAGAGAGAGAGAGAGAGAGAGAGAGAGAGAGAGAGAGAGAGAGAGAGAGAGAGAGAGAGAGAGAGAGAGAGAGAGAAAGTGAGCGAGAGAAAAAAAGAGAGAGAGAGAGAGAAAGAGAAAGAGAAAGAGAGAGAGAGAGAGAGAGAGAGAGAGAGAGAGAGAGAGAGAGAGAGAGAGAGAGAGAGAGAGAGAGAGAGAGATGATTAGTTTAGCTAAGTGGGTGAAAGAATGCGAGGGAAGAGGGAAATTCATTAGGAGAGGTAGGGAGAAGAGGGAGAGGAGAAAGAGAGATGAGCAAGAGGAGAGAAAGAGAAGAAGAAAAGAGGAGAATAGTGAGAGGGAGATGGTAAGTTAGGTACATGGCTGAGGGAACGCGAGGGAATAAAGCTAATGAGGAGAGAGAGAAGAGAAGGGGAGAGAAAAAGGAAAAAGATGGGAGAAAGAGAATAAAAAAATAAGAGTAAAAGAAAGCGAGAGAGATTAACTATGCTGGGGAGGGAATGCAAGAGAAAGATAAAGAAGGAATAGATGGAAAAGAGATAATGAGTTGAAACTCGTTATCGAAAAAGAGAGAACAGCATTAACGAAAGAGGAGGCAGGAGAGCAAGAGAGAAGAAAAGAAAAAGAGAGGAAGAAAGAAGGATAAAGATATATTAATAAATAAATCTACTTCGGTTACGGAAAATGAAGAAAAAAAAATGTGAGAAGTAAATAGGAAGAGAAGAGGAAAGAGAACGGAGAGAAGAGAAGAGAAAAGGAGAAGAGAGAGTCAACAAGTAAAATAAAAGAAAAAAGAAAAGAAAAGAGAAATGAGCGTAAAAAAGATAAAAGCAGAGAAGAAAAAGAAGTATTAACGAATTTAGGTAACAGGAACGAAAGAGAGTATATAACAAAAGAAGAATATAAAACCAACGATAAAAGTAAAATGTAAGAAGAGGAGAAGAAACTGATTAAAAGGGGAGCCGGCGAATGAGGGGCTATGAGGAAAACGTGATAATCAATCTGACGAAAGAGGGGAGAGAAGAACAAGGATGCGAGAGAAAATTAGAAGAAGAAAAGGAAGAGAGAAGAGGTGAATAAAAGGAGGGAAAGGGTATCAGATGAGTGAATTTTATGATACATAGTCCAGGAAATGAAAAGAAAGCTGGAAAGAATGACTAAGAAAATGAGAGTGAGAAAGAGCGAACGAGAAGAGAGAAAGTAAAGTAGGTGAAAAATGAGAAGAAGAGGGAAAGGAAGGGAAGAAAACAAGAGAAAAATGTAAGGGAATAAAAGAGACAAGAGAAGGAAACGATGAGAGAGAAAGAGAGGGGGGTGGGGGTGAGAGAGAGAAAAAGAGAGATATAAAGAAAGAGTGAGTGAGAGAGAGAGAGAGAGAGAGAGAGAGAGAGAGAGAGAGAGAGAGAGAGAGAGAGAGAGAGAGAGAGAGAGAGAGAGAGAGAGAGAGAGAGAGAGAGAGAGAGAGAGAGAGAGAGAGAGAGAGAGAAAGAGAGTGAGAGAGAGAAAGAAAGAGGAAAAAAAAAAAGAAGGGAAGAAGGGAGGAGAAAGAAGAAAAAAAGAAGGAATAGTTGAATGAGCACACGAAAGATGGAGAGGAAGAGAAATGTGTAAAGAGATAGTGGACATTAAGGAAGCGAAAGAGAGAGAAAGAAGGAGAGAGGGAAGGAGGGAGGGAGGGAGCAATGGAGGAAATGAAGGAGGGAGGGAGGGAGGAAAGGAGGGAGGGAAGAAGGGAGTCAAGGAGTGAGGGAGAGAGGCCAAAAGGAAGGATGAAAAGAGAGTTAGATGGAGGGAAAGAGGGAAGTATGGAGGGAGGAAGGGAAGTTAGATGGAAGGAGGACAAAAGGAAGATGGGAAGGAGGGAGGGAAGTCAGAGGGACAGAGGAAGAGACGGAGAGAACTATGGCGAGAGGGAGAGAGTAGAAAGGAAGGAAGAGAGATAAGAACGAGGCAACGAAGAGGGAGAAAAGAAAAAGGAAAAATCCAGATGAAAGGAATAATGACAATAAGAAACGTCGGTATTTTAAGAAGAGCAGTTCCAAGGGAGAAGAAAAAAGGAGAAGAGAAGAAGCAATAAGAGAAGAGAGGCGCAAACCACCCGAATACACTTCAGCGAAATGATTTGAATACGTGCTTATCTAGAACAACGGCGAACACAGGACAATAAAAGCAATGATGCAGATATTCACCTTCTCGCAATAGAAATAACTGTATATGAAATAGCAAGAGCAGAATCAATAGAACTTTGAGAGAAAGTGTTGCCTATAATTGAATAGCGGGTAGAAACACACGCCGAAGAGGATGGCTTTGATAATTGCTGAATAAACCTAGAGTAATAACACTCGTCCAGGAAATAACGGCTTCGCATTTTCAACCTGCAGAAGCAACGCACAATGAAAAGAGGACCAGGAACCCCCCCCCCCCCCCCCCCAAAAAAAAAAAAAAAAAAAAAAGGACGCCCCCCCGTAAAGATGCCGAGAGGTGGACAAACACAGGGAATTTAAACGGGTCTCCCCCCTTTCCTCCCCCCTCCCACCCCCATCTCCCGGACACAGCCATCTCAAGACCCCCGCAAACACCGGCGCTGGCGATCGTGGTCTTCGGCTTTTGTGCGCGAGGAAACGGACCGCATGACAAGATTCTTTATCCTTTTTTTTATCTTTTTTTTTTTCTTTTACCTATTCCCCCTTCCCCCCTTCCCCCCTTCCCCTCCTTCCCCCCACTCAACCCCCTTCTATGTAAAGGTCTTTGATCTCGCTGCTCCAATCCGTGTTATATCAGGCTTCGTAATAGCGGCTGAGGGATTAGGGAAGGTGATTGTATTAGGAAGATCAGGCAGGCTGAGCTCACCCCCCCACCACGCCATGTGAATGGAGGGGTGGGGGGGGGGCATATAGTTTGGGCTTCTTTTACTAGGTGATAGAAGAGAGGAAGGGACTTCGGAGGAGGTCTATCAGGACTTGGGAAGTTGATTTACATGAAAATATTTTTATTGCATCTATCTTGCAATGTGGAGCTTAATATCGAAATGATTTTGTTGATTGTAAAGAAATGCACATCGAAACGGTTTAAGAATAAGAAGTTTCTCTCAAGAATAGAAACCGTTATGCGTTCTTTGATATTTATAAAAAAAAGTAATCATGATGACTGTAAGACTGATTAACACAACGTAGTATTGATATGAAAAACAAATCTAATATAGATATCAATCGGATTAAGCTTATGGGTTACGTGAATTCATAATTCTTTGTTAGCAATAATATTATTCATGGCAGAAAAAAAACTACCTACACATTTTAGAATTAGTCCTTCAATAAATTTATCAAGTGTATAATACTTTTTCCATGGTAGAGTGTTTTGTTATTCACTACCATTCATTTTTGAAGTAGCAGTAACACAATAACAGTTATAACATCGGTGGAAACAGAAGCAGGAATAATAATAATAAAAAAAAACTTTTTATATGACATATTCTTTGACTCTGAATCGGATCCACTCCTTCTTTGTCTCCCTAAACAAAAGCCAAAGCATTCGCCGGAATCATTATCTCCACACAGACATACAGTGTGTGATCTCGACTCCGCTTGCAACGGTCTGCAAATAACAGCTGAGTCACCTTTTGGTTTTCCGTCGCCGAGCACCGTTCCTCTCCGTGCGCATTTGCTATGAGTGAGTCAACTTGTCCTCTCGCATTTTGGAAGTTTGTGCGCAAATGTTGACCGCTGACTGACCCATTTGGTTTGCAATGTAACTGTTAAATCCCGGATCATGACCCAGTCAAATGCTCCAATCTAATAAGAACCCAATCTAAGAACCCAAACCCAATCTAAAAACCCCAATCAAATGCCCCAATCTAAGAACCTAATCTAAGAACCAAATCTAATACCCCAATCTAAGAACCCAATCTAATACCCCAATCTAATACCCCAATATAATATCCCAATCTAATACCCCAATCTAATACCCTAATCTAATACCCCAATCTAATACCCTAATCTATTACCCCAATCTAATACCCTGATCTAATACCCTGATCTAATACCCCAATCTAATACCCTAATCTAATACCCTAATCTAATACCCTATCTAATACCCCAATCTAATTCCCTAATCTAATACCCCAATCTAAGAACCTAATCTAATACCCCAATCTAAGAACCCAATCTAAGAACCCAATCTACTATCCTAATCTAATACCCTAATCTAATACCCCAATCTAATACCCTAATCTAATACCCCAATCTAAGAACCCAATCTAAGAACCCAATTTAATACCTCAATCTAATACCCTAATCTAATACCCCAATCTAATACCCCAGTCTAATGCCCCAGTGTAATACCCTAATCTAATACCCCAATCTAATACCCCAATCTAATGCCCCAGTCTAATACCCTAATCTAATACCCCAATCTAATACCCTAATCTAATACCCCAATCTATTACCCCAATCTAATACCCTAATCTAAGAACCCAATCTAAAAACCCAATCTAATACCCAATCTAATACCCCAATCTAATACTCTAATCTAACACCCCAATCTAATACCCAAATCTAATACCCCAATCTAAAAACCCAATCTAATACCCAATCTATTACCCCAATCTAATACCCTAATCTAATGCCCCAATCTAATACCCTAATCTAAGAACCCAATCTAAAAACCCAATCTAATACCCAATCTAATACCCCAATCTAATACCCTAATCTAATACCCTAATCTAATGCCCCAATCTAATACCCTAATCTAATACCCCAATCTAAAAACCCAATCTAATACCCAATCTATTACCCCAATCTAATACCCTAATCTAATGCCCCAATCTAATACCCTAATCTAAGAACCCAATCTAAAAACCCAATCTAATACCCAATCTAATACCCCAATCTAATACCCTAATCTAATACCCTAATCTAAGAACCCAATCTAATACCCTAATCTAATACCCCAATCTAATACCCTAATCTAATACCCCAATCCAATACCCCAATCTAATACCCTAATCTAATACCCCAATCTAATACCCCAATCTAATACACCAATCTAATACCCTAATCTAATACCCCAATCTAATACCCCAATCTAATACCCTAATCTAATACCCCAATCTAATACCCTAATCTCATACCCTAATCTAATACCCTATCCAATAACCCAATCTAATACCCTATCTAATACCCCAATCTAATACCCTAATCTAATACCCCAATCTAATACCCCAATCTAATACCCCAATCTAATACCCCAATCTAATACCCCAATCTAATACCCTAATCTAATACCCCAATCTAATACCCTAATCTAATACCCCAATCTAATACCCTAATCTATTACCCCAATCTAGTACCCTAATCTAATACCCCAATCTAATATCCCAATCTAATACCCCAATCTAATACCCCAATCTAATACCCTAATCTAATACCCCAATCTAATACCCCAATCTAATACCCCAATCTAATACCCCAATCTAATACCCCAATCTAATACCCCAATCTAATACCCCAATCTAATACCCCAATCTAATACCCCAATCTAATACCCAATCTAATACCCTAATCTAATACCCTAAACTAATACCCTAATCTAATACCCAAATCTAAGAACCCAGTCTAATACCCCAATCTAAGAATCCAATCTAATACCCTAATCTAATACCCCAATCTAATACCCCAATCTAATACCCCAATCTAATACCCCAATCTAATACCCCAATCTAATACCCCAATCTAATACCCCAATCTAATACCCCAATCTAATACCCCAATCTAATACCCCAATCTAATACCCCAATCTAAGAACCCAATCTAATACCCCAATCTAATACCCCAATCTAATACCCCAATCTAAGAACCCAATCTAATACCCCAATCTAATACTCCAATCTAATACCCCAATCTAATACCCCAATCTAATACTCCAATCTAAGAACCCAATCTAATACCCCAATCTAATACCCCAATCTAATACCCAATCTAATACCCTAAACTAATACCCTAATCTAATACCCTAAACTAATACCCTAATCTAATACCCTAAACTAATACCCTAATCTAATACCCAAATCTAATACCAAACAATTAACCCAATCTTAATAATACCCAATCTAATACCCTAATCTAATACCCAATCTAATACCTCTACTACCCAATCTAATACCCCAATCTAAATACCCAATCTAATACCCAATCTAAGAATCCAATCTAATACCCAATTATATACCCAATCTAAGACCCCAATTAAGGACCATCTAATACCCAATCTAATACCCCAATCTAATACCCCAATCTAATACCCAATCTAATACCCTAATCTAATACCCAATCTAATACCCTAAACTAATACCCTAATCTAATACCCTAAACTAATACCCTAATCTAATACCCTAAACTAATACCCTAATCTAATACCCAAATCTAATACCCCAATCTAATACCCCAATCTAATACCCCAATCTAATACTCCAATCTAAGAACCCAATCTAATACCCCAATCTAATACTCCAATCTAAGAACCCAATCTAATACCCCAATCTAATACCCCAATCTAATACCCCAATCTAATACTCCAATCTAAGAACCCAATCTAATACCCCAATCTAATACCCCAATCTAAGAACCCAATCTAATACCCCAATCTAATACCCCAATCTAATACCCCAATCTAATACCCCAATCTAATACCCCAATCTAATACCCCAATCTAATACCCCAATCTAATACCCCAATCTAATACTCCAATCTAAGAACCCAATCTAATACCCCAATCTAATACCCCAATCTAATACCCTATCTAATACCCCAATCTAATACCCTAATCTAATAC
>NW_028234410.1:11203340-11208340 GCF_977035675.1 Penaeus japonicus
CTTGGCTAGAACCAAATGGAAGTCGTGGGAAACGAGCGGCGAAAAAGGTCAACTGGAAGCGAGTCACGAACACCTCGGTCGAGCGAAGGAGAAGAAGCAAAGATGGTCGCTCATTAATTTTTTTTTTTTTTTTTTTTTTTTAATGATAATGGAGATGGTAATGATGATTGTGGTGATGAAGAGGATGATAATGATAATGATGATACTTAAACTACTAATGATAATACTATGTAATGATGATGATAGTAATAACAATAATGATAATGATGATAATACTACTATCAGCAATCATAATGATAAAACGATTAAAATAATAATAATGATGAAAGTAATAGTAATAATTATCATTATCATGATATCAATAATAACAGTAATGATAATGATAACGATGATGCCAATAATGATATTGATGATAAAACTGATGATAATAATGATCACAGTTATGATATTGATTATGATAAGAGCAACAATTGTAATAAGGATAAAATAGCGATAATGATAATGATGATGGGGATGAAAATGATAATACTAACAATCACTATAATGATAATGCCAATAGAAATATTGACAATAACAACAATGATAATAATAACAAAAAAATAATATTAATGCTAATAATAATAATAATGATGATAATGATGATAGTAATAAAAGGATGATGATAGTGATAATAATGATGATAGTAATGATAGTAGTGATTATGAAATATAATGATACTAGTGTTATCATTATCACTGAAATAAATGTTCACCAGTTTTAATTTAATCATCAAGATCATATTGATTATCATTATCATAGCTCTTATCACCATCATCATCCTCATCAATATAACCAAATTCAAACCCAAACTTTTACATAATGTGTCTGTAACTCTGATTAAACTCAATCGTATGTTATGCAATTTAATTTCCCCTCCATCAATAACTTTCTAAGGTATTTCTTGAAGGTATTTTCTAGGGTACTTTTTCTAGGGTATTTTCTAGGGTACCATCTCTAAGGTATTTTCTAGGGTACTTTTCTTGGGTATTTTCTAGGGTATCATCTCTAAGGTATTTTCTAGGGTACTTTTTCTTGGGTATTTTCTGGGGTACTTTTTCTGAGGTATTTTCTAGGGTACCATTTCTAAGCTATTTTGTAGGGTACATTTTCTATGGTATTTTTTAAGGGTACTTTTTCCAGGGTGTATTTATTAGGGTACGTTTTTTTATCATACCAAACGAAAGACGCATTATTGCACGGATTCCTGATTTTGAGGTAGAGGGAAGTTGCTGACTTGCTTTAGGGCATGTTTTAATAGCAAAACCTGAACTTTCTGTACGATTCTTTGAGATGTAAGAACATCTGACACCTTGGATTGTAGCATCTGATATCCTATTTCACACAATAGAATGACAGTATCCCCTCTTTTTATTTCGCTTTCTCTGTTGAGAAAAAAGGCTGATAAAATTGAAAACAAACCTTTGTAAAGTTTTTAAGTTTGATCTATTTATTTGTATTTTTTTCTGGTTCGATTAAGATCTTATAACATTTCCTCTGGTGCAGAGCTTGGTACTACGTTATTTTTGGTTTAAAAGCATTTTTTTTCCATCGCAATATCTTTTTTTTTTTCGTATAGTTTATCTAAAAAGCTAAACTGATAATAACTGTGTGCAGTTGTTTTGTTCCTCATTGTGGCTTTGCATGTATCCTTATCTTAAGAATCTTTAATTTTCATTCTCCTGGCGTTTAGTTCGCTTTTTCTCTGGCCAGAAGATATATACCCTAGGAATATAATAGGTGTTTAATGTTCATGATATAAGTATAATATATGTAAGAAGATGAAAAAATATCTATTTGCTTTCCTGTTGAATTGCATACACTGTACTTCCCTTTATTGGATGTCGAAAGTAAAATTGATCTAGGAAAAATGATCGACAATATTCTACCAACAGTGAACTATAAGAAGAAAGTAAAGTCGGTAAAGCACGACTAACCGAGAAAACATTTCCACAGTAGAATGCCACTGAATACCATTGTTGCATCATAAATGCTGTAATTCCAAGGGGTCTTTTCCAGACAATGAACTTAAGTGTAATATTATCTTGATGCTGGCTAAGTATAACAGACACAGAAGGTCTGCCATTATGGTTTCATGGAAGGAAATTTTATGAAAAATATGGCCAAGTTCAGGTCATAGCACAATAATCATAGCACTGAAATCTGCCCTGTGAGACAAATCTGTAAAGTGTTTAGATACATAATTCTATGGAATGTAATGTAATGAATTTGATACTTTATTACTTATTACGATTTAAAATTACAAAAAAGTGTTAGAATATTTCCGATGCTGAAATAACTTAATGGAATATCAGAGACAGAAAGTATGGAAATATTACGCACCATGAAATGTTTTACTGTAAATTTTACATACTATACGAATTGAATATATTAGAAAGTACAACAACAACCACAATGATAATAATGATAATAATGACAACATTGATAATAATGATGATAATGAGGATAACCATGATAATGATGATAATAATGATAATGATAATGATGATAATAGTGATAATGATGGTAATACTAATAATAGCGATAATGATAATGATGATAATAATGGTAGAATGATAATGAAAATTATAATAAGGCTAATATTATTTTATTACCATTATGATTATCTTTATTGCTATTATTACTATTGTTTTTGCTGCTTTTGGTGGTATTGCTATTATCCTTATCATATTTTTTTATCGTCAATATCATTATTATCATTATCTTACTTCTTATTATTATCATTATTACTGTGATTACTATCATTAGTATTACTACCATTACTATAATTGTTATCATTATCATTATCTTTATTATCATTGACATTATAATTATCTTCTTTGTCACTATCATTATTATCATTTTCATTGTTGTCATTATCACTATCATTATCAACATCCTCACTAGCATTATTATCATTATGATTATTATCATTATTATTATTGTATCATCATTGTCATTACCCTTATCATCATAATTGTTATCATTCCTACTGTTGTTATTGCAAGTATAACTGATATTCTTTTATATATATATATGTATATATTATATAATATATATTTATATATATATTATTTAATATTATAATTTTTTATTTTTTTTTTTTTTTTTTTTTTTTTTTTCTTATCATCATTTCTATCCCTTTCATAGTATTTTGATGTTTCACTCATCTCCGAATACTGTAACCTGGTAATGCAATATTGATTTTCTTGACGGCATATCTATAGGATAATACAAGCTTTCATTAACGGTATAAAAGAGATATTACCCTCTTAAAGTAGTTTCAATATCATGAAAATAAACAAAGTCTGCATTTCGGAAGGTTGAATACGAAAAATGTTCTATGAATGATTATTATTATCCTTTTGGGAGTTGTAGATTATTAATATTTTTGGTTGTATTTGGTGTATTTACTTTTACAATCGCTTCCATTCTTTTTATATAATTAACACACAAACACACACACACACACACACACACACACACACACACACACACACACACACACACACACACACACACACACACACACACACACACACACACACACACACATATATATATATATATATATATATATATATATATATATATATATAAAATTCCTCTCATTTCGTATCGGCACGGGTGCTTTTCTATATCTATTTCCTTAGTGTCACCTACATTGTATTTGGTGTATTTACTTTTACAATCGCTTCCATTCGTTTGATATAATTAACATATATATATATATATATATATATATACATATATATATATATATATATATATATATATATATATATATATATATATATATATATATATATATATAAATTCCTCTCATTTCGTATCGGCACGGGTGCTTTTCTATATCTATTTCCTTAGTGTCACCTACATTCTTAGATTTTTTTCCATAAACATTATTGCTTCTGTTGTTCTTCTTTCTATTATCGCGATCTGCATGACTTCTGTCTTGATCATTCACCTATATCATGATATCCTATAAGTTTATTTGGTCTAGAGATATCCTTAAATATCAACAAAATTATATTATGGAAATGTAGTTCGAACAAAAACTAAAACGTACATTCGGTTAATGAAATGCGATGTAACGAGTCCATAGAGTTTATTGAGGCAGTCATATAGAGATGATTGAGGCAATTTGCTTGTGCGTGTCTTTTTTATTAATTGATATGATTAAATTCCCCCCTCCCATCCCTCCCCGTTTTCATTTAGCATTGCAGTTATCTTTACAAAAGATAGAGGATGCATGTTTGTATATTTTATATAACTAGAATATTGTTTCACTTAAGAATCCACTGAGAGGATTATATGACTTTTTTATTTACATATCATATTGTAATTAATGTTAGTATTACATCACCACAAAATAAAGCTGAAAATAAAATTATCTTCTACTTAAAACAAGCAATGACATGAAGTTAGAAGCTAAATATAATAACGATAATGAATTCAGTATAGCGAAGATAGACGATAGAGATTACACTTCACGTTGACTTTTATATCACCGTCATCTCAACATAACTGACATTATGGATATTACTGAACGTGGTGGTAATGATAATTATAATTACTTTCACGTTAATGTTGTATTGCTTTGATATTTGCTATAAAGTACAATAACAATTTATAACTGTCACTCACGTTGTCATTGAAACTTTGATATGATTATGATATTGAGAATGATAAAAACTGTTTATATCATTAAATAGATGTATCAATAGAAGCTTGATATATGCCAATGATAGTAAAAAAAAAAAAAAAAAAAAAAACAGTACCAATGCCTTGTAATACATATATTCACTTAAGTGGCCGCGGACGCCTCTCGCAGTGCTGCTCTTAGAAATACTGTTTCCACACGAACAACGCGCTCCGCTGGGAAGGAAGTAAATATATTTACTTTTTCCTTTTGTTCCTTTTTCCACTTTTGCCATCCCATTTGCGTCCTTAGAGCCTAATGC
>NW_028234410.1:11228340-11230840 GCF_977035675.1 Penaeus japonicus
GAGAGGAGAGATTGGAAGAGAGAGAGACAGAGAGAGGAGAGAGGAGAGAGAACGAGAGAGAGAGAGAGAGGAGAGAGAGAGAGAAGAGAGAGAGAGAGAAGATGAAGAGAAGGGGGTGGAGACGAGAGAGAGACGAGAGAGAGAGAGAAGAGAGAGAGAGAGAGACGAGTAGAGAGAGAGAGAGAGAAAGAGAGTGAGAGAAAGAGAGAGAGAAGGGTAACAAAATTCCGGGGCCACGGGGTACATTTTTTTTAATTTTTGGGGGGCCGGGGGGGATATATAAAACCCGGAGGTCAAAATTTGGGGGCAAAAAGGAAAGTGGGGGGGGGTTCCGTCTCTAGAAGGGGGTAGGACGGCCTGTGGTAAGGGGGTGTGTGTGTTGTGTTGGTGTGTGTGTGTGTGTGTTGTGGGGGTGTGGGGGGGGGTTGTGTGTGGGTGTGTGGGTGTGTGTGTGTGGGTTGTGTGTGGGGGGGTGGTGGGGGGTGTGTGTGTGTGTGTGTGGGTGTGTGTGTGTGTGTGTGTGTGTGTGTGTGGGGTGTGTGTTTTGTGGTTGTTGTGGGGTGTGTGTGTGTGTGATGGTGTGGGTTGTGTATGTGGGTTGGGTATGGGGTTGTTGGTTTGTGTGGTGTGTGTGTGGTTAGGGTGTTGTTGTGGGTTGTGTGTGGGGGTGGGGTTGGTGGGGGGGGTGGGGTGGTGTGGGTGGGTAGGGGGGGTGGGTGTGGGTGGGGGTGGGGGGGTGTGGGGGTGTGTGTGGGGGGGGGTGTGTGGGGGGTGTGGGGTGGGTGGGTTTATTGAGATGTATGGTGTATATTTTATATATATTTTTAGAGTTTTATATTAGAGATTTGATAGTGAGATATTTTATATGATGAGAGAAGATATTTTTTATATATATATATTTTTTATAATTGTAATAGTAATTGTGATATATATTTATTGTGTGTGTGTGTGGTGTGTTTGTGTTTTGTTTGTGTGTGTGGTGCGTGTGGTAGATGGGTGTGGGGGTTTGTGGTGGAGTGTAAGATGAGAGTAGTGTATGATAGTAGAGAGAGAAGATGTGTGAGAATGGATGATAGAGAGAGATGATGAGATGAGTAGAGGTGTGGGGTTGTGGTGGGTGTGTGGGGTGGGGGGGGGGGGGGGGGGGGGGGGGGGGGGGTTGGGGTGGGGGGGTGGGGTGTGTGTGGGGGTGGTGTGTGGGGAGTTGTGGGTGGAGTGGTTTTGGGGTGGGTGGGTGTTGTGAGGGGTGTGTGGTGTTGTGGGTGTGTTGTGTGTGTGTGTGGGGGGGTGTGGGTGTGTGTGGGTTTGGTGTGTTGTGGTGTGTGGTGTGTGGTGTTTGTGGTGGGATTGGTATGGGGTTTTTTGTGTGTGTTTGGTGGGGTTGTGTGTTGTATGTGGTGTGTGTGTGTTGGTGGTGTGGGGTTGTTGTGTGTGTGGTTGTTGTGGGTGTGTTTGGTGTGGGTGGTTGTTTGTGTGTTGTTAGTGATTGTGGTAGTTTTGTGAGTGTAGTTGGTGTAGGGTTGTGAGGTGTTGTGGGTAGTGTTGTGTGGGGTGGGTGTGAGTTGTGTTGTGTGTTGTGTGTGTGTTGTGTGTGGGTGTTTGGTGTGGGTTGTGTTGGGGGTGGTTTTGGGTTTTATTTGATTGTGATATTGTATATATTTATATATATAATATATTTATGTTGTGTTGTGTGGGTGTGGAGGGTGTGTGGGTGTGGTGGTGTGTGGGTGGGTGTGGTGGTGTGTGTGTGGATGAGGTGTGAAGGTTAGTGGTTGTGTGGGTTGGGTGGGTTATATGTGTGTGTATGTATGTATGTGTGTGTTGGTGTTGTTGGTGTGTTGGGTGTTTTGTGTGTGGTTGGGGGTAATGTGGTGGTGGTTGTGATGTTGGGTGATGGTTGTGAGTGAGGAGATGGTAGTAGGATGGTGTGGTGGGAGTGTGTGTGTGTGGGTGGATTGGGGGTGTGTGTGGTGTGGGTGTGGTAGGGGTGGGTGTGTGGTGTGGGTGTGGGTTGTTGGTGTTGTGTGTGGGGTGGGTGGTTGGGGTGTGTGGGGTGTGTGTTGGGGTGGGTGGTGTGTGGTGGTGTGTTGTTATTGGGTTGTGTGTGTGATGTGGTGTTTTGTGTGTGTGTTGGTTTGTTGTTGTGTGATGTATGGTGTGTGGGTGTGTGTGTGTGTGTGTGGGTGTGTGTGTGTTTTGTGTGGTATGTGGTGTTGTGTGGTGTGTGTTGTGTGGGTGTGGTGTGTTGTGTGTGTGTGGTGTTGTGGGGGGTTTGTTGGTGTGTGTGTTTGTGGTATTTGGGGTGTGTGTGATGTGTGTGGTGTTGTTTGTGTGTTGTTGTGTTGTTGTGTGTGGGTGTGTGTGGGTGTGTGGGGGGGGGGTGGGGGGGGGGGGGGGGGGGGGGTGGTTATGTTTTTTTTTTTGTTGGGTGGTTGTGGTTGTTGGTGTGTGTGTGTGTGTGTGAGTGTTTGTGTTGTGGTTGTGGTTGTTGTGTGTGTGT
>NW_028234410.1:11303340-11305840 GCF_977035675.1 Penaeus japonicus
ATTGCAGTCAGTAAGTACACACGCATGTACACACAAACACGTGCCTGAAACAAAGCAATAGGCTTTGCAATGAGGACGCATTACGTATGCAGTCTCTCCAAGTGACATTTATTGCACAGATCTTCTCTTATGAATGACTTTATATCCCTGTATAGGAAGGTAAGTAATAGGTTTTAATACTCTATATGGTTCGTATTTGTTCTTTAACATTATGATAACATGACAGAGTCGGTATGTCTTACGTTTTTGTTTTTCTATAAAGGTCATTTTCTAATTTTGTTGCTGCTAGAATCACATATCCTCCAACTTAAAGCTGAGATTCATCAGTGAAGACTCTGGTGCTCTTCTGAGTATTCTCTTCACGGTGTTCTCTGAATTTTTCTTATATCTAATCTTCTGAAACCTTTGTGCCTATGGGATGGGGTGGGTTGGGGTAGGTGGGTAGGGGGTGTTTCAAAGGAAGTTCTATTTTTGTCCTAAACATCCGTCTTGGTAATTATGATTTAAAATATTCTTCGTAAGTATGAAGAAGTTTAATGTTGTTAGCTGGAATTCTCCTTTGCCATGTTAAACATCATTACTGTGAACGTATTCTATATGCAAAGGCGGTTCTCTACTTTTTTGCAAATAACGTTTGGTCTTGGGATGATCTGAGGACAATGACTACTCGCAGAGCTTCATTATGTCTTGATTTTTGAAATTTCAGCGTTCTTGATATCAAGCCGCATATTTGCTTGCACGTCTGATTATTATTATTATTTTTTATATAATACGCGTGTGTCCCTCATATAGATTAAATTTATCTATTTGTTACATACTTTAAATCACTTGTTTCCGATAAAAGCCCACGTTGAAATACTACCTAAATTAGTTGCACACGTCAGTGAAAAAGAGTTTATAATATCAAACCATCTGTTGCAACGTCAGTGACCGAGACGTCTCGTTCGACATCAGAAACGAGATATCAAAATCCTTCTTCCCGAGGCCGCCGTGGTGATATTCGAATCACAAAATTCCATATCACAATTTCCAAAAGAAGAATTAAAAAAAGAAGCAAAGTAAACAGTCTATCTCCTTCGAGTTTCAATAGACATCGTGAGGTAAATTCGACTAAGAATTTCTTCAAGACGGCATTGCTTCTGCTCTACTGAATGTTTATAATATGGAGGTGGAACTTGCAAGAAGGTCTTTGAATCCGTGGGTCTCTCTCAAGGTTGTTATTCTTATTCTCATCATTATTGCTATTGTTGCTGGGTTGGTGTTGTTGCTGGTTATATCTTTATCATTTTTGTCATCATTATCATCGTTGCTGTTTTTCTTCTTGATATTATCATCATTCTTATTACCATACTGATACTACTGATATTACCATTGTCAATATTATCCCTATTATTGTTTGCATTATCAACATTATTGCTATTACAATTATTACTCCTACTACTACATGCTATTATTGTTATTATCATTATTATTGCAATTATTACGGATATTATTATCATCGTGCGCACGCCCGTGTGTGTGTGTGTGTGTGTTTGTATATGTGTGTGCGTTCGTGTGTATGTGTTGTGTATGTGTTCGTGTGTGTGTGTGTGTGCGTGTTTGTGTGTGTATGCGTGTTTGTGTGAGTGTATGTGTTTCCTAAAAGATCGAAAAGAAGAGCAAGCAACACCCCCTCCCCTCTCCTCCCCTCCCCTCTGCTCCTCCTCATCAGTACCGAATCTCTCCATCCCAGACCAAGACACCAGCAGCGCGGGCGGTGTGCGGGTCGCTCCCTTCGCCCTCCCTTCCTCTCGACGTGCCTGTCTTCATCATTGGCCCTTCTCTCCTCGCTTCCCTCCGATAACCTGCCTAGCCCTTCTCGATCGCCTCGAGGGCAAGCAGCCACCTGAGGTCCTAGCAGGGGTCGCGTTCTTACATCATCATCTTTTGCTTTGAAGTTGCTCTGCCTGCGAGTTGATTGCGAGTGATTTCAAGATTTGGGTCGTGAATGTCTAATTGTTGTGTTAATTGGAATTGCTAATTGGTTCTGATCTCGGTTTGATTAGATTTTCTAATGACGCTCTCACGTTGGGAATTTTGTGAGGCATTTGTTTCTGGGTAGTTTTGACCTGCATTGCAATGGACATTGATTATGCTCATGCAACTCTTTCCGGCACTGATACGGCACAGTCATCAAAGGAGGCCAATGTGTTACTTTAAAAGCTGATTTCATGTCATCGTGTTTTTTGTGGCTTTGGCTTTTCCGAAGACATCACCATCTTAGACACTTTGTTAAATGTACTGTCTATTAATATTGATGGTATCTAGAAAGCACAAGTTTTTTTTAGATGTGATGATATCTAGTAAACATTTATCCAACTTTAAGATCTCATAGGTAATAGGTTTTAGTCATTGGCTGATCGAGGAATTCCATGTATTTCAATGAAAGGTACAACTTGGCTAATGGCATTTCGACTATTTGGAAACCTACATTCCTTGGCTTAAGATACTAATCAATATG
>NW_028234410.1:11353340-11355840 GCF_977035675.1 Penaeus japonicus
AATTGCATGTAATAGGAATAGGAAAGGTTTAAAGGAAAGGTTATTACTAATGCTCTCTCTCCCCATCATTCATTCTTTCTTTCTCTCTTTCTCTCTCTCTCTCTCTCTCTCTCTCTCTCTCTCTCTCTCTCTCTCTCTCTCTCTCTCTCTCTCTCTCTCTCTCTCTCTCTCTCTCTCTCTCTCTCTCTCTCTCTCTCTCTCTCTCTCTCTCTCACTCTCTCTCTGTGTGTGTGCGGTGTATCTGTATGATGAATATTGATATATGCACGTCTGTGTGTGAATGGTACATGAATGGTATAATACCACCGTGTTGATAATAGGATTTCCTCACCCGGATTTGCACTGTGTTCAGTATAAAAAAACGCTGTTTGTGCTTCTTGAAGAGTTATTTCATATACAACTTTTAATGAGTACGTGACTGTATGTGGCTTGTGTGTGCAAATTGATTCTATTTGTTTTCACAGGTCGTACAAAAGTTCTCTTTAGGTTCTCGTGAAGTATGGTTTCCAAATGGCATTAGAACATGAGTTTCTTTCATGGCTAACAAATTGCGATTAATTAAAATGTTGCTTTATTGAATCATACCATTTTTACACCAGTTTGCAATTCTTAAAGATAAAATTTCTATTTAACAATCTACAAAGGTTACACAAATGATTAGCAATGCATGCAACACAAGATACTACAAATATCACTTGATGTGGGAAACCCTCGGATCTGTGTAATATTCCGACTTATCCAAGAATCCTAAGGAATTTCAAGATAAGAATCCTTAGTTGATACAGTGGTGGAAGAGAACATGATACATTTTTACCATACTAATTTATGTGCATGAATAAAGGATGATAATAGTAAAGGAAATAATATTGATGATATTAACGTTTGATGATGATAACGAAGTAGATAGTAAGAAAGAGAAAAAATTAAAAGCATTAGTCTCATACTTTATTTCCTTGTGTTCACCTTTCTCCTTTCCCTTCTTTCTTGATTTTACTTCCTTGTTTGTTTCTTCCTTTCTTTCTCTCTTTGTCTTTCTCTGTCTCTGTTTCCCTCTCCGTTTCTCTCTCTCTCGTTCTCTCTCTCTCTCTCTCTCTCTCTCTCTCTCTCTCTCTCTCTCTCTCTCTCTCTCTCTCTCTCTCTCTATCTATCTATCTCTCTCTATCTCTCTCTCTCTCTCTCTCTCTCTTCCTCTCTCTCACTCTCTCTCTCTTCTCTCTCTTCCTCTCTCTCTCTCTCTCTCCCTCTCCTCTCTCTTGCGCTCTCTCTCTCTCTCTCTCTCTCTCTCTCTCCCCCTCTCTCTCTCTCCTCTCTCTTCTCTCTCTCTCACTATCTCTCTTCTCTCTCTTTCTCTTCTCGCTCTTCTCTTCTCTCTCTCTCTTCTCTCGTTCTTCTCCTCTCTCCTCTCTTCTCGCTCTTCTTTCTCTCTCTCTCTCTCCTTCAAACCTCCCCTCTCTCTCTCTCTCTCATCCTTCCTCCCTCTCTTTCTCCCCCTCTCTCTCTTTCTCTCTCTCTCTCTCTCACTCCTCCCTCTCGTCTCCTCTCTCTCCTCCTCTTCTCTCTCTCTTCTCTCTCTCTCTCTCCTCTTCCCTCCTCCTCTCTCTCTCTCTCTCTCTCTCTCTCTCTCTCTCTCTCTCTCTCTCTCTCTCTCTCTCTCTCTCTCTCTCTCTCTCTCGCTCTCTCTCTCTTTCTTTTCCCCTCTTTTCATTCTTACAAGGGTTTCTTCACTAGTTGATCCTAGGAGAAAAAAATGAAATGAACTACCGAATTTTAATGACTTTTGCAAGTGCAATCGCTTTCAGGCATGATTCAATGCATGAATTTGTACTGCTGTGCAAAGTTATGGTATTGTTGTTGATGATAGTGACCAGAATGCGAGAGATGGTGATGCTGAAGCTTGAAGATGATTGTGATGATGGAGGGAATGATGATGAGGGAGATAGTGATGCTGGAGCAGTTTAGGATGAGGATGGGGATGAAAATGCGAGAGATGGTGATGCTGAAGTTGTTGAAGATGATGGTGATAGTGATGAGAGAGAGAGATGATGGTGAGAGAGATGGTGATGATGCTAATGGTAAAGTTGTTACTGTTGATATTGACATTTAGGCTAACATTGAATTTAGAATTGCAGCGATAATGTTGATAATGATAATGAAAATGATGATTATAGTAAACATAATATTGATGAGGTCAGAAATGTTATTGATAAAGATAAGAGAAATGATAACAAGGATGATAGTGATATAGATAATGATATTGATAGTGACCGTGATAATGATGGTAATGATAACGATGATAATACTTGTAGATAAAAATGATGATAATGACGATGATAATAATGATATTATAGTATAAACAATAATAATGAAAATAACAATGCTGATGATAAAATGACAATGATAATAATGATTATAAAGATAACAACAATGATGATAATGATTTCATAATGGTAAAAATTATAACACCAATAATGATAGTAATGATAATAACTATAATGACGGT
>NW_028234410.1:11360840-11363340 GCF_977035675.1 Penaeus japonicus
CACTCTGGCCAAAATGAATTTAATTCTCTTCTCTTCTCACACGCGTTCTTCTAAACTCCTCAATCACACGCGTTCTTCTGCATCCCCTTTGCATACTTTTCTTCTCGTTCCTCCCACCATTTCAGCGTATCTCTTTTTTCCCCCTTTTTTTCGTGCTCTTGGATTCCGCTCTGCAATGTGACCCCTCACCTTGCCATCCGCAACTGCACGTACCATCTCACCACTTTCGGGTTGTGTTATTTTTCTGCTAACAAATATATGTACACAAAGGAGAACGGGGGGTGTTTATGCAATGACAATAAGAGTGATGATGATGATGATGAGGATGATGGAATGATTATAATGATGGTAATGATGATTATGATAAGGGTAATTTTTTTAATGGCAATGACGATAGCTAAGATAACTAAAGATAACGATAATGATAATGATATTGATGATGATAATGATGATACCAATAGCAGTGGCAATGATGATAACAATGATAATTATGGTACTGATTATAATGATAATGATGATGATGATAGTAATAATAACAATAATTATGATAATAATCGTACGATACTAATACTACCAATGATAATAATACAAAGAATAACTATAAAAATAACTATAACAGCAAGAACAACAACAGTGATAATAACAACAATAACGATATCAATAACAAAAGTAAGAAAGATTAAGAAGCCATTCCCGCCTCACGTCACTCGCTGTCACCTGAAATCGAGGTTCTAGCGCCGCCTTCGCCTTCAATGCGCCTTTTATAATTTGCTCTATTCAGTTCAGACCGAGATTAGGGTTCAGACTGAGCTCTGGTGGCTTCGACAGGGGATCATGTGGTTGTTTGTATTATGTGTATTTGTTTGTGTTTGTGTTATGGGTGTATGAATGCATAACTGTATGAATGGGCACACACACACACACATACATAAATACATACACACACACACATACACACACACACACACACACACATATATATATATATATATGTATAAATATAAATATAAATATATATATATATATATATATATATATATATATATATATATATATATATATATATATATATATATATATATGAATATATGAATATACATACACATATCCATACCGATGTGTGTGTGTACGTGTATATGTATACATATATATTATTCTATTAACAATGAAGTTAGTATAGTGCTTATCAACATACCTTGGGCAAAGGATAATCTAATCATCAGCTTTAAAAGTACTCTCTCTCCCTCCCTCTCTCTCTCTCTCTCTCTCTCTCTCTCTCTCTCTCTCTCTCTCTCTCTCTCTCTCCTCTCTCTCTCTCTCTCTCTCTCTCTCTCTTCTCTCTCCTCTCCTCTCTCTCTCTCTCTCTCTCTCTCTCTCTCTCTCTCTCTCTCTCTCTCTCTCTCTCTCTCTCTCTCTCTCTCTCTCTCTCTCTCTCTCTCTCTCTCTCTCTCTCTCTCTCTCTCTCTCTCTCTGCGAAAATCTCTCTCATACACAAGTACACTCAAACACAACACCCAATGGCTATCCAAATAGGCAGAAAACAGCACTCGACTTCGAATTGGCGCTTGTTTGCTTCATCCCTCATTTCTTATCCTTTTTTTTTTTTTGTCTCGTCCTCCATCCATAGCGGTTGATGTCATTAAGTTTGATGTCGCGTAAGCAAATCGCTTAATTCTGTTTGAGATGTGCTTGCGAGTAAGATTCTGTTGAAATCTCCAAGCCTAAAAGATATAAAAAATGATTAAAAAATAAAGAGAAATATAACAGAAGAAGTGCTTTCAGTAAAATGAAGAAAACGAAGAAATGGAAATGAAAACAGAAAGACAGAAAGAAAAAAAGGAGGATGAAATAAGAAGAAGAAGAAGAAAAGAGGAGTAAGCATCATAAGACAATAACAGTTGAAATGAAGAATCAAGGCACAAAGAAGAATAAATACAAGAAGGAATATAAATAAAGACGTAAAAACAAGAAGGCCAACAAAGAATAAAAATGAAAAGAATCGAAATAACAAGGAGCCAAAAGAAAGAAGAAAAGAGAGAGAGAGAGAAAAAAAAAATCAAAACAGAAAGAGAACAATCTAAGACACAAACGCATCGTCTTCAAAAGTGGATCCAAAGAGCAAGCAAGGCGCGCGAAGCACACATCATTCATCGAGCCAAGAGGCACAGCGGCTCGGCGGCTCGACGGCGGCTCTGGGCTCGGCTCATTTTCTCCAAGCTGCAACCTCGGCACACCCAAGATGCGATCTGTGCTGTTGATCTCCCATTACCCAGCTCTATCATCGAGTGGCTCACTGTGCGCTGCTACCCTGACATTGCCTGCGCTTATCGAGATGCCAAATTGACGTGACCTTGCTTGACCTGTGTTCTTATCCCCTTCCTCGGCTCCCTCCCATTTCCTGTATTTTTTTTTCTTCTTTTTTTATCTTCGTTTGGGAATTTCCTTTCTATCTCTTACGTCTGTGGTAGGCAATTTAGGAGTGGGGGGATGTATTTATTCT
>NW_028234410.1:11392543-11395043 GCF_977035675.1 Penaeus japonicus
GTGCCTACGCCCCTGCACACCCCCGCGCCCACACGCCCTGGGACGCCGGGCATCATCACCGGGCCTTTCCCCATACAGCCCGCGGTGCCACCCACCTCCGTCGTGGCACTCGTCGAGGTAAGTGCCTTTTGCTTTACGTGTGTGGGATCTTGGGTTTGTTTGTCCGACCGTTCATGCGTGTATATGCATATATACATACATACGTACTTTGATGCATATATATATATATATATATATATATATATATATATATATATAATATATATATATATATATATTATATATATATATTTATATGCATATATATATATATTATATATATATATATATATGCATATATATATATATTATATATATAATATATATATATATATATATATATATATATTATATATACATATATTTATGTGTATATATAAATGTATGTATGTATATATATATGAATACATATACATATATGTATATATGTATGTATATATACATATATATATGTATATATACATATAATATATATATATATATATATATATATATATATATATATGTATATATATACATATATATATATATATATATATATATATATATATATATATATACATATACACACATATATACATATACACATACACTCAAATAGGCTTCATTTAAGCTTTCCCTCTAATTTACTTCATAAGATTAACGAAGTGGGTATTAGCTTGCAACTTGATTAAGCTTGCATCGTGAGGTACGAAAAAACACACATTCTCCACATCCCCTAAGCCTAGCAAGAGCTGGAAGTGTTGCTTGTCTTTAAGGCCATTATCCGTTGTATACGTTTGCGCACAAAGCCCTTACGATAAAGTGGCGAGGTGGATGCAAGACGAACGTGCAAAGAATTTTCATCGAAAATTAATGTGTAATATTATGTTCGATTTGAATAGTTTTTCTTCATTTTCTTTCTTTCTTTTTGTTTTTTTTATCATTTTTTTTATCATTTTTTTAAGACTCGCATGCAGACTAAACAACTGAGAGCGATATCAATGAAAACAGAATTACGATAATAACAATTATGATTTCTATAACATACTAGGTAATCTATTTTTCAAAATAGCTTAGAAATAAAAAGAAATGAAAAATTTATCTCCTAAGTGATAAAGGTTGTTTAAAAGTATTTTAAAAGTATTTTCTTGTACATAATCATAAGATCATAAGGTATTTTCTTCTTGATAAATATACCTTAAAGGTATATCCTAGAATAAGATTTTCCTAGATAGATATTTCCTGGATAAGTCTTTTAAGCGTCTTCCATATATTTCCCTCCTACCCTTCCTTGAGCACAAACAAAACGGAGAAACAAAGCGAACAAAAGGAATAGCCGAATAAAACCAAGAAAAGAACCAAAAGGCCGTCTGGAGAGAGGAAAATCATGTCCACAGTATTTTTGGTGCGATTTCCCCCCCCCCCCTCCTCCCCCCTCCCCCCCTTTCCTCAACGCAACTCTTGGGCCGTAAACAGGTGTAAACGTCATGTCTTAGGAGGACCGAAGGGAATTTAGGTGGGGAAGGGGGCGGGGCGTGGGAGACTTGCTTTTTCTACGCTTATTTTTTGTATATATGACAGGTGGATGGTTGTAGTTGTGCTTGTGTGTGTGTGTGTTTGTGTGTGTGTGTGTGTGTGTGTGTGTGTGTTCGTGTGTTTGTGTGTATGTGTGTGTGTGTGTGTGTGTGTGTGTATGTGCGTGTGTGTGTGTGTGTTGGTTGTGTGTGCGTGTGTTTGTTTGTTTGTATGTGTATGTGTATGACTGTGTAAGCACGTGTGTGTGTGTGTGTGTGTGGTCCTTATCAGCAAGAACCAGGACATGTACAAGATTAAGTTAACGATGAGGATAATAAATAAACATTTCCATAGATGAATGACCACCAAACTCCATTTCCCCGAACCATAGACCATCCAACACTCCACACTTTATCCTCTCTCACATAAATAAAACCTCGCGAGTATTTGGGACACACATACTTTGTCTCCGAAAGAAACAGTATCACATCTAATCAACAACGAAGGGTGGAGGGAAACGAGATCTGTGCCCGAGGCGATGTCCGAACAGCTTCCGAGCGCGTCTTAATTCCACGAACGAGAGAGAGAAACGAGCGAATCAGAGCGAGCGAAGAACGTGTCACAACGCGTTTTACGACTCCTGTGTCCTCCAAGCAAGTGTCATATCATCCCATAACAATAAATCCACGATATATGAACGCGCTTGCCAAACACTCAACGAATCTTCGAACATTCTTTCATCTCCCTGCACGATTAGTCTCGCGAAGGGAATAACCACACGAGCGTAAATAGAGACTCGGAGAGCTGGTACATCCGCCGAGATTATGCAAGAGATAAGACTGCAAGGCTGTTCATCTGGCCTTGTCTCGTATCGCGTCGCGTCTCTTGCTGGGGACGGCTCCAGGACGATTGCTCTTAATTCCGTAAGATCGGCTAGACAGCGTTTGGAGATTGTCGTGTGTGT
>NW_028234410.1:11430043-11437543 GCF_977035675.1 Penaeus japonicus
CAGAACTATTGATATGGTTATTGTTATCATATATATTCTTATTATCATCCCCATCATAATTATTATCAGTATCATCATCCTCATCATCATCATCATCATCATCATCATTTTTATTATTATTATTATTATTATCATTATTATTATTATTACTATTATCATTATCATTATTATTATTATCATTATTACCTATTATTTTTACTATTATTACCATTATCATTATTTTCATTATTATCATTATTATCATCATCACCTTATTATTATTGTTATCATTATTATTATTATTACTATTATTATTATCATTATTATTATCATTGTTATTATTATAATTATTATTATTATTATTATTATTATTATTATTATTATTATTATTGTTATTAAATTATTATTATTATTATTTTTTATTATTATGATAATTATTATTATTATTATTATAATTTATTATCATTATCATTTATTATCATTCTTATTATTATTATCATATTATCATTATCATTATCGTTATTATTATTATTATTATTATTGTTATTGTTATTACTATCATTATTGTTATTATCATTATTATTGTAATTATTATTTACATTGTTATCTTTATCCTTATTATTATTATCATTATTGTTATTATTATACATATATTTTTTTTTATTATTGATGTTATTACTATATCTATTATTATTATTATTATTATAATTATTATTATTAATATCATTATTATCATTGCTATTATTATTATTATTATTATTATCATTATTGTATTATTATTATCATCATCATAATTATCATCAATTGTGATATAAGTAATATCAATATCATTATTATTATATTATATAATAACATTATAACATTAGTGCATTTGATGTCACTAACATTATTGATATTGCCACCATTATTATCAATATCATTATTCTCATTATCTTCATTGTCATTGTTATCTTTATCTTTATTATAACTATTGTTATCATTATCATTATCTTTATTATCATCATTGTAATTATCATTATTATTTTCATCTTAATTATCATTCCTAATGGTATCATAATCATTGGTATTATCATTATCATTATTATTACCATCATTATCTATATCATTATTATCACTATTATCTTATTATTATTATTACTATCATCATTACTGTTATCTTTATCTTTATTATAACTACTGTATTGTTATCATTATGATTATCTTCATTATCCTTATTGTCATTATTGTTATTTTCATTTTAATCACCATTCTTGATGCTATCAAAATCATTGCTATCATTATCATTATTATTACCATTATTATTATCATTATCAATACTATCATCATTACTATTAGTATTACAATTATTATCACCATTACTATTAGTATTACAATTATTATCACCATTACTATTAGTATTACAATTATTATCACCATTACTATTAGTATTATAATTATTATCACCATTACTATTAGTATTACAATTATTATCATCATTTATTATCAATCAATTTTTTATTATTATATAATATTATTTTATTATCCATCAATTATTTACCATCATTTATATCTTCATCATATTATTATTAACATTAATTTATACAATATAATATAGTTATTATTATCATTATTGGTACAGATATTTTTGTTATAAATAAATATTACATTTAATTTGCTTATTATATTGCTTATCATTATTATCATATATCTAATGATCTTTATCATTAGTACTATTATTACCCTAATGATGATAATCTTTATCATCACAATCTTGAACATCATTATAATGATAATAATCAGAAAAATGATAATGGTAGTAATAATGATAATTATCAGCATTATAAAAAGAATGATTATGATGATGATAATAAAAATAATAACAAGGGTGATAATACATATACTGCCAATGTTGATGATGATGAGTAGGAGGATAATGATAATGATAATGAAAGTGATTATAGTAATTATAAGAACAATGAAATGACTAATAATGATAAGGATAATATCATTGATGAGGATATTGAATATATACATTAATTGTCCAAAAAATAATAGTAACACTAATAATGAAAATGACAATAATGATAAGGATAATATCATTGATGATGATAATGAATATACATCAAATGTCCTGATGATAATAGTAACACTAATAATGAAAATGACAATAATGATGATTATGATAAAAAAAAACTTTAATAGTTATAATGATAACAGTAATGAGAGTAATGAATAATGAAGCTTAAAATAATGCTAATGATAACAATAATTACAAAGAAAATGAAAATGACGATGATCCTAATGATATTAATGAAAATTATTTATAGTAAGAACAATTACAATATTAATGAGAATAACAATGCTATTGATATTAATGATAATGATTACGATGATGATAATGATAATGATTACGATGATGATATAATGATAATGATCATGATAATGATAATGATAATAACAGTGATATTTATGTGATAAAAAGAGACTTTAATAGTTGATGCTAATACAAAGTAATGACAGTAATGAAGTAATGAGCTTAAATTTATGCTATGTAACACAATAATTACAAAGAAAATGAAAATGACGATGATCCTAATGATATTAATGAAAATTATTTATAGTAAGAACAATTACAATATTAATGAGAATAACAATGCTATTGATATTAATGATAATGATTACGATGATGATATAATGATAATGATTACGATGATGATATAATGATAATGATCATGATAATGATAATGATAATAACAGTGATATTGGTAAGATGATAATAGTGATAATACAAATGATGGTAAAAATAATAATAATGGTAATGATACTAATAATGAAGAAGAGAATAGTAATAGTAATGATAATGAAAACTGATTATAAATATATTAATTATGATGACAATAATCGTAATGATTATAATAATAATGATCATAATAATCATGATAAAAAGGATAATAATAATGATCACAATGACAACAGAAAAAAATGATTATGATAATAATAATAATATTTAGAGTAATAATCATAAAAGCGATGATTATATAGATCATAATTATTATGATAACTGATAATCGTGATAGTTATGATAATAATGATAATAGTGATAATATTGATTATCATCATTTTAGATATTCTTTTCGTCATAATGAAGAAAATCTTGATAAATATGACAATGATAACGAGATGAATAGTAATAGCCATAATAATGATAACTATGATAATAGTGAAAATTATAAGATGGTGATATTGATAATAATGATAATAGTAATGATATCAGTAATTTGAAAGCTAATATCAATAGTGATATTAGTCGTAATGGGAATAATTATAATAATCATGATAATGTGCATTACCATGTTGTCAATAATGTTAATGATAATAATCATCAATCATTTAGATTAATAACTATTGTTATCTTTATGATGGTGATGATAATTCTGATTATTTTGATGACAGTGATAATGATGATGGCAATTATGATGATAGTAATAATGTCAAGAGTAATGATAATGATAATGATGAAGATAATGATTAAAAAATAATGATAATGATAATATAATGATAATAACAATAAAGAATATAAACATAAGATAACATACTGCTGCTCTCTCGTAAAAGGATAATGATGATAATGAGGTTATCAACCTTAATGATAACCATAAGATCAAAATCAGCAAAAATAATGATGGTAATGAATATAATAATAACGATGATAACAAAATACCAATATTAATGATAATATAGATAATAATGATATTGGTAATGCTAATGGTGATCTCGTAACAAATAATTGTTATAAGGATAATAATGATTATGATAGTAATCATCATTTTCATTATCGTTATAGTTATTACAATTATCTTTATCATCATTATTTTTCCTTATTTTTCTTTTTATCAACATCATTATCTTGATTATTATGATAATAATCATAATAATGAAATTATTGATACTTATTATGAACATAACAAATTAATGATATTTAATGAGGAGGATGATTAAAACAATATCATTATAATAGCAATACTATAACTACTGATAATAATGATAATGATAATGATAACTATAATTACAATGATAATGATGATGATGCAGATGATAATAATAATAATGATGATGATGATGATAATAATGATAAAGATAGTAACAATAATGATGATAATAATGATGATAATGATAATAATAATGATAATAATAATGATAATAATAATAATAATAATAATAATAATAATAATGATAATAATAATAATAATAATAATAATAATAATAATAATGATGATGTTGATAAAAGTAATAATAATAATATTGATAATGATAATAATAATAATAATAATAATAATAATAATAATAATAATAATAATAATAATAATAATAATAATAATAATAATAATAATAATAATAATAATAATGATGATGATGATGATAATAATAATAATAATAATAATGATAATAATAATAATAATAATAATAATAATAATAATAATAATAATAATAATAATAATAATAATAATGATAATAATCATGATAATAATGATAATAATAATAATAATGATAATAATAATAATAATAATAATGATAATAATAATAATAATAATAATAATAATGGTAATGATAAGAAAGATAATGATGATGATAATAATGATAATGATAAGAAAGATAATGATGATAATAATAAGGATAATGATAATGATAGTAATAATGATAATAATGAAGATATGATAATGATGATAATATTAATAAAACTCTGATAATACTACAATTATTACTACTATTAATAACGCTAAAAATCTCACCTCATAATCTCATCATTGATAATGATGATAATAAGATGATTTTACAATTATAACAGTTACAGTAAAAATGGCAATTATAACCACAATGATAATGTAATAATAACAATAATGCTAATAACAATAAAAAAACAAGCAAAATAATAATAAGAATATAACCAATACTGGCAATGATAATAATGATAATAATGATAATGATAATGATAATTTTAATATCAATAATGATGATGATGGAAATGATTGTAACAAGGATATTGATAATAATGATAATAACAATAATAATAATGATAATAACATTAATAATGATATCACTGAGTATGGTATGATACTGAAGATAATAATTGTGATAATGATAATGATAACGATAATTCTTCAAGCGCCGTTGCCAGATATGTCAATTCGCCGCAAACTTTGCCTTAAGGAAAGAGCCAGTTCTCTTGCGTTGTTCTGCTCGTCTCCCAAGGTGTTCTGCCTTTTGCGATCAGCCGAATATCGAGAAAGAAGACAATAACAATTTTATGGATATTATTATGATCATCATTGTCTTTATTATCATTTTCATTATTGTTATTGTTATTATCAGTATTAGTATATTCATTACAGTTATCATTACTGTTGTCATTGTTACATCATTATAAACATCATTATTATCATCATTTCGATAATTAAAATCATCATCATGATTATTATGATTGTCATTATCATCAGTAGTATCATTATTCCTATAATAATTATTATCATTATCAGCATCACTAATATCAGTTATCATTATTGATGATGATTAATAATAATATCAGTAATGATTGTTATCATTTCATTCATCATCATAATCAATATCATGTTATTATGATAATTACTATCAATCTTTTAGCACCATGCTATGTTGTTGCTGGTGTAGTAATGGGGAGCTGTTTTCATATTTTTCTTTTTTATGAATATTCAATCCAATTCACCATGCATATATATTGTATGTATGTATGTATATTATCTATCTATCTATCTATCTATCTATCTATCTATCTATCTATCTATCTATCTATCTATATCTATGTATATAATATATATATATATATATATATATATATATATATATATGTATATATGTATGTATGTATGCATACATACATATATATATATATATATATATATATATATGTATATATTATGTATGTATGTGTATTATATATATATATATATATATATATATATATATATATATATATATATGTATGTATGTATATATATTGTGTGTGTGTGTGTGTGTATATATGTACATATATACTGTATATATATATTACTTACTATATATATATATATATATAATATATATATATATATATATATATATGTATATATATATATATATAATATATATATATATATATATATATATAATATTATATAAATTCTATATATATATATATATGTATGTGTATATATATATACTTCTATATATATATATATATATATATATATATTATTCGATGCTAAATACTATATATATATACTACACACACACACACACACCACACACAACATATATATATATATATATATATAATATATATATATATATATATATATATATAATATATATATGTGTGTGTGTGTGTGTGTGTGTGTGTGTGTGTGTGTGTGTGTGTGTGTGTGTGTGTGTGTTGTGTGTGTGTGTGTGTCCACACATACACACAGTATATATATATATATATATATATATTATATATATATATATATATATATATATATATATACATGTATAAACAAAGCACAACCACGTTCTTACTGTGGCTGCATCTTTTTAATATATAATATATAGAGAGAGAGAGAGAGAGAGAGAGAGAGAGAGGGAGAGAGAGAGAGAGAGAGAGAGAGAGAATTATGAATATATTAGTGTATGGTAGTGTATGGTGTATTTCTGTTCAAGGTCATATTTGCAAAAGACATTGTGCATCTATTCAGAGACGAATTTCTCAAACTGCAAAGATTTAAACAATTATACATATTCTCATTCATTTTAAAATCTACATCCATTCCAATATTCCTTTTAAGGAGAAATTAAACTACTGTTAACTTTACGTGATCTCAAATTGTCCGCATCCTTCCTCAGGATAGTGATTTAATGAGAGTTGTCATGCACTTTGTTGCAATTACCTTGCATGCGTTTACAATAATGCCACCGTGGAATCCGGTAGATATTTGAGTCTAATGGGGAAAAGTGTCTGACCTAAAGATATTTCATTAAAGTTATCATGAAATAGAAGAAGAAACGTTGTCATATTAATGAAAAGTGTGTTCAATATTAAAAAGAACCCGAAAAATCGTGGCATTTCTGTCTCTTCAGCGTGTAGGAAAGCGCGGGCGAAAGCGTACTTCAACTCCATGACAAAGCAGAGGGTTAGTTTCTCTCTTTTTACCTTTATTCGCTTTTTCCTCTCGCTTTGACATCATCACAGACTCTCTATGGGTTATTTTCAAGCCAGATTATTAAAAAAAGACTATTAAGACAAAGCCCACCACCTCAAAGACACGGACAAAAGACCCCACCTTCAACAAAGTGAGACACAAAGCAATGTCTTTGAACGACCCCCCCCTCCTTCCCCTCCCTCCCTCCCTTTGTGTCCCCACCCGCACCCCTACCCGCACCCCTACCCGCATTCCCGTTGCCCTTTCCTCCTGACCTTACTGGATATCCCTATCGTGTGCATGATCCACAAGTCTCCCTCATGCACACACAGGCACCCACTTATATGGCATT
>NW_028234410.1:11445043-11447543 GCF_977035675.1 Penaeus japonicus
ATGGATGCAAAACATTCACTCTATCTCATCTGCTTACTTGATGTTCACTTTGTATGTTAGTGCGTTATTTTTCTAAATATTATGGAGCTGGGATATGCTGCTGTTCTAGTGTAAATGTATATGTGCCCACATACACACACACACACCTACACACACACACACACACACACACACACACACACACACACACACACACACACACACACACACACACACACACACACACACACACACACACACAACCCACACACACACACACACACACACACACACACACACACACACACACACACACACACACACACACACACACACACACACACATATATATATATATATATAATATAAGAATTACCTACTCAGTTCGCGCTGGTAAAATCGAGTTACCTAAGTAAAAATAATTATAATAATAATAGTAATAATAACAATGATAATAACAATAATAATAATAGTGAGAATAATAATAATAATAAAATAATGAGGCAAACACAGTGAGTGGAAAATGACTCACAACTGGTATTGTCATCGAGTTATATCCACGGGAAGTTATGATAGCGATTAAAAGGCTAGTGAGCAGGAAGTTCGCAGTATCTTTTCGTCAAAGAATGAGAGTTCCTGGAAAAAAATAATGCCGTTTCAAAACCGTTTACCTTCATTCCGAAGGTCATAAAGTAAGAAAGCCTAAAAAATATCGTGAAATATGCCAGCGCCAAACACAGCATCCAGTACCGAAGACGTAATAACATTCAATAGAATCAATGTTAGTGCGAACACGATTGCAAACACGAGTCTCGCTGAAATACACGAGTGCGTGCAACAACAGACCCCGGCAGCAGCAGAGGGACAGCATTCAGGAGTAGCACTAGCAGGAACACTCTCTGACTCTCGCAACCAAAGCCGGCAATTAAGAATAACGCTGGGAAATGGACCCCGTGGAAGGAAGAAAGCCGGGACCCCTTTCCCCTGAGCCGGGTACTCTGCCACGAGTAAATCTTGGAATCCCCGGAGAACATCCACCCAGCCTCCTTCTCCTCCCTCCTTCTCCTTTTCTTTTCGTTAATCTCTCTCTCTCTTTCTACTTCTCTCTCTCTTCCCTCCTCCTCTTCCTTTAGGTGTTCTCTGTTCTTCGTCGCTTTTTTTTTCTCTTCTTTCTTCTCCTCGTCCTTCTTCACCACTTCCTCCTCCTCCATCTCCTTTCCCCCTTTTTTCTTTTCTTCTTGAATCCCCTCGTCCTTCACCTCGTCCTCCTCCTTTCTCCCTTTTCTTCTCTTCTTCTCTCTCCCCTCGTTATTTACCCCATCCTCCCTCCATTTCCTCTTCCTTCTCCTCCTCCTCCTCCTCCCCCTCCACCCTCCATCCCTCCCCCCACCCATTCAGTCCCACCCACACAATCCCTCTCTCTTTTTTCCCTCTCAGCTTGAGCTCCAGATAACCAAAAATCCCAGGTAGGCGTCCGAACTGGGACGTCCTTTTAACCTGGAGACGCTATTTAAGATCTTGTCGGAAGCGCAAGTTTTTAGGGCGTTAAGTGCGGGGTAGGAGTACGAGAGGAGGAGGAGGAGGAGGAGGAGGAGGAGGAGGAGGAGGAGGAAGGGGGAGGGGGGGCGGTGAGAGCCGGAGAAGTGAAGAGAGGGGGAGGGAGCCTCTATGATCCATGCAGCCGGGGCAGAGGCGAGGGTCGGCTCGAGCGCCAAAGTGGGCCACCCAAGTTGAGAAAAAAACGAGGCTCGGAGATTGAGGTTCAATATCCTGCGTTGGTTTTCAGGTAATGCAGAATCGCGCTGTTGTTTTTTCTCGTGATTTACGACGTCGGCCGCGGCTCGGTCGTTTGCTTCGGAGGCGCCGACTGAGTTCACCCGCGCGACGCGGAATCGGCACGGAAGGGTCGCGGCGCTGTGGGTGTTCGTTCGGCTTCGGCTCGGTGCATGTAGGACAATCAGTGACCTCGCTTGGATCTCTTAAGCAAGGTCAGAGTCGGCACACACACATACATATGTATGTATATATATATATATATATATATATATATATATATATATACATATATATACACATATTTATACATAATATATATATATATATATATATATATCATATATATATATATATATATATATATATTATATATATATATATATATATTATATATATATATATATAATATATTTATATATATATATATATATAATATATATATATATATATATATAATATATATATATATATATATATGTTATTATATGTATATATATATATACATGCACACACACACACACACACACACTTTTTTCTTCAGCATGTAGTATGACCAAGGTATGGGGAGGAAAGTTCAATACATGAATGTACCTGTCAAACGCTATTAGATGGAAGAAACACCTAATATAACAGTTCAACTGATTGCACTTTTAACGCAACCAGTCATTATATCAAAACAACAAAGAAGGGATTATCAATGATTGACGTGCTGGGCAGCGTTATACGTTATATTGACTAATTATCA
>NW_028234410.1:11452543-11455043 GCF_977035675.1 Penaeus japonicus
AGGACCTCGAAAAAGTAGAGCTTGTGGAGGGAGAGGACGCTGGAAAATGGGGGTGGGAAGAAGACTTGAAAAAGAAGGAGCTAAGTGAAGGGATGGGGGATGGGGTGGGGGGGTAAAAAAAAGGGAAGGAGAGACTGAGATATGGGTGTGGGAACGGCGGCAAGGGCATCCTGCAATACAGGTCATCCGATCTCCATAGCCGCGAGCCAAGAGTGAAGTAGCGGTGTCGGTGGCATGCTCTTTGTTACAGATTTCTTTTCCTCGATTTTTGTTTTCATCTTTCCCCCCGCTGTGAATTTCATGAACCATAGGTGGAAGAGGAGGATAAAGCGAGTGAGAATTAAGGATGGGAAGAGGACGGGAACTCGGGACGAGAAACGAGAGTTATGGGAGTGACTAAAGAACCGAAATCTGGGGATGAAGAGATGTTGATAATCGATGTCTAACAAAGCACAAAGGAAGCAAGACTGCTTGGTGATAGAGTCGATAATCTGTATTTCTCCTATTATTCTTTCATTCTTTCTTTCTTTTCTTTTTTTCTTTCACAAAAATCCTCTCGAAGATTTTGGTTTTTCCCTCTCCATTCTATCTCTCTCTTTTTTTCTTCTTCTTCTTCTTCTAACCTTTCGGAACTGCTTTGTTGCTTGCCCAAGCCGTAGTTAGGAGGTACAAGTTCTCAGACATCGCCTTAGGGCCACGTCTTATTGCTTGTGAACCTGTAATGTGCATGGACGACATGCAGTAATTATTGCCCCGGGGGACGGTGTGTGTGCGGCGCCCCGGGTCAAATTCATGCATATCATTTTGGTTTATTCTAAGACGCCTTTGGTCATGTATTGTGTGCGGGAGATGTGTCTTGGTCGCGCGGATCAAAACTGTGGGTTTTTGCGGGGGAATGAGGAGGGCGGGGGAGGGCGGGGAGGGGGGGGGGGGGGGGGGGGGGGGGGGGGGGGGGGGGGGGGGGTGGGGGGGGGGGGGGAGGGAGGTTGCAAGAGAGTTGCATAAGTGTGAGCGTAAAAGTGTGATTTGCAGGATACACTGGGGGATTGATGTTACTAATGATGTTAATGGTGCCTAATCAAATCTATTAGATCATATAGGCTGATGACTATTGTTGTCATCATAAGTTATGCTGCTGATGATCATCATCATACCGATAATACTGTTGCTATTACTATTAGGTTGATATACAGGATAATTATTATAGTACTGAGTTAACTGAAATTCAGAATTTCTTTATGATGATTATCGATATCATTATTGTTAATGTTATTATCATTATCATTATTATTATCATTATCATCATCAATATCATTATTATTATCATTATCATTATTATTATTATTATTGTTGTTGTTGTTTTTATCATTATCATTATTATTATTATTATTATTATTATTATTATTATTATCATTATCATTATCATTATCACTATCATCATTATCATTATCATCATCCTTTTCATCATTATTATTATCATTATCATTACTTATCACAACATAATTTTCATTATCCTTAATGTGATTATCAACATTATCGTTATCACTACTATCATTATTATCATTACCATTACTTCTATTATCATCATTGTCATTATTGTTGTTATCATCAGCATAATCACATTATCATTATCATTATTGTTATTGTCATTATCATTATCATCATCATCATATCATTATTTTCATTATTATCCTTTTTATTATTACTATCATCCTCACTATCATTATCATTTTCATCATTACGATCATTATTATGATTGTTATCATTATCACTATTATTTCTATCATTGTCTTTATTATCATTAGATCATCGTCATTATTAATATTGTTATTATACTCATTATCACCATTATTATTATCATCATTATCTTTATTACCACCATTATTAGTAGTACCATTATCATTATCATCACTACTATTGTCATTGTTATTTATATTGTTAATATTTTGATAATTATCATTATTTTTACTGTTGTTATTATCTTCATTATTATCATCATTGTTATTGTCATTATCCTTTTGATCATCATTATCATTATTTTCATTGTTATTTTCATCATTATTGTCATTATTGTTATCAATATCCTTATTATCAGTACCATTATCATAATTAATAATATTTTTGTTTTTATCATTATCATCATTATCATTATCATTATCATTATCATAATAACTATTATTATTATAATTATTATCATTATCATAATAATAATAATTATTATCATTATCATTATTATTATCATTATTATTATTATTATTGTTATTATTATTATTAGCATTATTATTATTACCATCATTATTATTATTATTATCATTATTATTTTTTTATTATCATTATTTTTAGAATTATCATTATCCTCATCATAGTTATTGTTATCCTTATTATTACTATTGTCATCATTATCATTATTATTATTAAAGCAGATGATTGATAGGATAATGGTTATGATAGTTACAATAGTTACAATATTGTTGATAATAATGACAATCATAATAATGAT
>NW_028234410.1:11467543-11470043 GCF_977035675.1 Penaeus japonicus
GTGTTAAAGATAATGATGATAAGAAATGATAATAATTACAATGAGAAATATTTGAACCAAGTTTAAAATAAAAATGGGAATAAATAGATTCTCCTGAATAAATGACATATGGTATCAAATGTCTCTCGAGATAATGGATAAAAGAGAAAAGAAAGAAGAAGAAGAAAAAAAATCTGAACGATCCATTGATGTGTCACGTACACCAAGAATAAAAGAAAGGAGATGAAGAGATACTGAAAATAAGGACAAGGCACGGAATAATCATACCTAGAAATATCACGCAATTGAAACAAAGACACAGCACGAGATATTGCAAAAACACGACATGAAACAAAGTAAACAAAGACACGGTGCTAATTACCAAAAAACAAAGACAATACACACCTCCTTGAAACACAGACACAGTACAAGAAACTTAAAACAAAAACAAAACAAACCACAAAACACCGAAACAAAGATACGAAACACAAAATACAAAGGCAAAAAAAAAAAAAAAAAAAAAAAAAGAGAAAGAGAGAGAGAGAGAGAGAGAAACAAACAAACAAACAAACAAAAAAAACAGGAAAACAAAACGTAAACATATTCACGACACAAACTTCCAACACGTGGAGCGGAAATTCCAAATGTTCAAAATTCTGGTGGCAAATTGTACGCGTAATTCGGTTTATAGCCTCGCCGAACTGTCCACTTAGTTTGGCGATTTGATTTAAAAAATGCTCCTGATCGCATTTTTGTGGCATGGCGAAGCAAAGAGGAAGTCATTATAGGAAAGAGGAAATTCTATACTTGCTGAACACTTCTTGATCTGAGAGAAATTATATATCATTCTTGCAATGCAAAGGAAAAGAAAAAAAGAGATAAATGGGAATGATAAATATGATAATGATGATTAAAATGGTCATAATTATGATAATAAAGATAATGATTATAATAAGTATGATGATGATCATAATAATAGGAAAAATAATGATGATGATTGAAAAAATAATGATAATGATGATGATGATAATAATGATAATGATGATGATAATGATAATGATGATGACTGAAAAAAAATAATTATAAGATGATAATGATGATGATAATAATGATGATAATGATAACAATAATAATAATAATAATAATAATAATGATAATAATAATAACAACAGCAACAACAATGGTAATGGTGATAATTATAGTAATAGTGATGATAAAAATAAGAACATTAAAGATGATTGATGATTACTACAACAATAATGATGACAACATTAACAATAATGGTTATGAGGATAATGTCAATATCAATAGAAACAGTAATAACGACAATAATAACAATAATTATAACAACAATAGTGATTATAATGATAGTAATAATGGTAGTAGTAATCATAATAATAATAATAAAGATAATGATTGTAATGATAATCACAATAACAATGATAATAATGATAGTAATCATCATAATGATATTAATAATGATAATGATTACAATGATAATCACAGTAACAAACACAATAATGATAATGATAACAACAATAATAATACAACTAATAATAACACTAATAACAGTAAAGATAATCATAATTAACCCATGCGATTATTATCAAAAGCCCCAAATAAGTTCAAAGCCTCCAAACTGAACGCCAAAAGTGTTGTTAGAACTTCGTTTTGTGGTCAACTCGGAGAACAAATTCCAGCCTCCAGAAGCGCTGAGCCGACCAGCCGAGTGAGTTCCATTTTGAGGACGGCCATGACGGAGATTCTATTAGGTAGTGATGACCTTTTTTTCTACTCTTTTTTGTCTTTTTCTTTCTCTTGCCTTTTTTTCTTTGTTTATATTTGTTTTCTTGCTATGACTTGTTTTTGTTTTTTTCTTCTATTCTTCATTTTATTTTTTCGTGTTTTTTTGTTTTTGTTTTTGTTTTCTCTCTGTGTGTTTCTCTTTCTCTGTGTTTTTCTTTCTTTGTGTTTATCTCTCAGTCTGTCTGTCTCTTTGTCTCTCTCTCGCTCTCTCTCTCTCTCTCTCTCTCTCTCTCTCTCTCTCTCTCTCTCTCTCTCTCTCTCTCTCTCTCTCTCTCTCTCTCTCTCTCTCTCTCTCTCTCTCTCTCTCTCTCTCTCTCCCCCTTCCCTCACTCTCTCTTTCCTCTACTTCATTTCTCTCTTTTCTTTTTATCTTCCTCTTCCTTTCAAGACTCAGCTGCTAACTATCCCTCCGACCCCGAGGGCGACTCCCCGCGCAGAGCCCTTCAGACTCAGCTCCTTCGGCTCATGTTCCAATCAGAGAGCGTTTGCGAGAATGAGCATCGGATGATTCGATGTCGATGGACCCTCGCGGCGATGACGGGGCGATACGCTAAATGGACTCGGCAAAATGCGGCGACTGGGAAGCATTTACGGTACTTTACGGTACGGGAGGCAAGATAGGGTAATGGAATACACGAAAGCGCTAACATGGACACACACACAGAGAGGTCTGTGTGTGTGTGTGTGCGTGTGTGTGTGTGTTTGTTAGCATACA
>NW_028234410.1:11485043-11487543 GCF_977035675.1 Penaeus japonicus
AGTGAAAATTTAGGGATAAGTGCAACAAAAATAAAATAATAATAAGAAGAAGAAGCAGATGAATAAGCAAAAAACAATCAAGCAGACAAACAAAGACTTTATTCTTAGTAAAGATGCATTTTCCATTAAATATCGCTAGATTAAATCTGATGGCATTTGCACTAACCCCATAAACTGAACAGTGATCCACGAATCTAAAATATATCATGGACGGTTGAATCAGCTACAATGATCACGAAACACTGATCCTATGAACACTCCATTACGGATTGCTTCCTTTGTGTGCTCGAGATGCAGTTCGAAACATGGTTCACAAGACGTTAAGCCACTCTGGTGTCCCCAAAGTCCCTAGAAGCTCGGAAAGGTAGCATAGGATTCTGTAAGATAAGTTCGAAATTTCAAGAGGTTCTCGCATAAAACATATAATTACCCACGATAAGACTTCCAAACTTTTATTTCATCTTCCTTTTTTTTCAAATACTGCCATTCAATCAATTGCACGCTCAGATACATAGGTCATTCCACTGAGAGATCAATCAAGGGAAAACAAGTTTGTTGCTAGCTAGTATAACCGCCAACCCGAGTGGATAATTTTCGAAAACCCGGGATCCTTGAGAGAAAACTAATCAACCCGAAAGAGATCTCGGTGCTGAAAAGACTGGGAACTACTGCTGGATAGTGATATGCTAATGCCGAGGTAATAAAACCGAAAAATCAGCCACCTCATCGGGACGAAACACTTCATAATGTTTCCTTACAGCCCTCAAACTCACATCTCGGGATTCATGAGGAAGCGGGAAATCGCCTTTCTACCCGGACGTGGCTGTGTGAGGGGAGCCGCTGGCCTCCTATCTGATATGAGGTCGTTCCTGCTCTCCCTCACTGCTCTGCCTGGGTCCTGATGAACTCTTAGTTAAGATATTCTTGCCTTCTCATCACCCTCTCCCCCCTCTCATTTTTCTTCTCGCTTCTAGTTGTCTCGTGTATTTTTTGGTGTGTGTGTGTGCCTTTCCATTCCTTTCTTCTTTTTTCTTCCTTTTTTCTCCCCTTTTCTGCATCTCTGCTTAGGTTGTTGTTTTCACTCTTCCCTTATTGATCTTGGTTCATCTCTCTCCTCTCAGATAATGGCCTTTATCATCCCTTTTTAACTTCTTTCTTCTTTGTCTTTCTACCTGTTATTTTCCTTTTTCCATCTAGTGTTCCTTTATATATTTTCCCACTCGTTTCTTCGTCCTCGTTCTTCCTTCTTCGTTCTTAGTTTCTTTTTCATCAATTCTTCCTTTCTTTCGTTCACTCTAACGAGCTTTCTTGTGTATTTTCCATCCCTTTCTTCGTCATCTTCTTAATCGCCTATCCTTGTTTACCTCTGTCTGATCATCTTTATTTAGTCCTCCAACCTTCCTCCGCCTCTAAATATTTTCTATCTCTTCACTTGTTCAAACCTGTTCATTTCCCTTCTCTTTCACTTCCTCTTGTTCTTCATTTCCCCTACCAATCCATTTGATCCTCTTCACCAACTACGATTTTTTTTAGTCCCTCCTTATTTAATTCTCGTTTCTCTCTTGTTCGCTCATTCCTATGTCTCCTCGGGGAAAGAAAAATATGGATAACCGGTTGCTGTTTTGAAAAACGATGTACAAAAAATTTCGTGGCTTCTCAGGCCGAGTTAGATATTTGTATCTCTAAAGTGTAACTCGGTTCACCTCAACCCATTGCAGTCAGACATTCTTTGTTGTAAAGGACGTTCAGATAACTATGTATTGCCTTTATTTATTACAATCTCTCTCTTTCTTTCAATCTATCTATTTATATATATATATATGTATATATATGAATATATACATAATATATATATGTATGTATGTATATATATTATGCATGTATATATATTAATATGTATTATATACATCTCTCTCTACCTCTTTTTTTATGTTTCTCCCATCAAAGTCCCCCACGTGCATTCGCAAAGATATCTCTCTTTCATCTCCTCCTTTTTATATTCCACTTCGCTTTCAGACAAAGTTCTGAAAAAGAGACGTAAAGGGCTTCGTTACAGAGATCGCTTCTTCTGAGAACCAGCCCAGCACTTCCCGGAGGCGGAAGGGCTGACACGAGAATAGGTCAGGAGAATGAGATGGCGAGGAGGAGGGAGCGAGAGATGCGAAAACAGAGGTACGAAACGTGGAGAAAATGAGCTCAAAGTAAAATCAGGACTAATGGCTAGATTCCGATAATTAACATCAGTGGAAGATGTACAGAAAAGATTGAGATATAAATAGACATACATGCAGGCAGACAGAAGGGAAGAGAGAGAGAGAAAGAGAGAGACCACGAAACGAGACAATATAAGACGTGAACCAAGAAGTGACGAAAGTGGCAATTAGAGAGCGAAAGAGAGATACCGAGAAGAGAGAGATATAAACGCTGGAAAGAACCGCAAGGAAACGCAAAGATCAAACTTGTTAGATTAAGAAGTGAAGAGGTGAAATATATAACGAAA
>NW_028234410.1:11515043-11517543 GCF_977035675.1 Penaeus japonicus
AATCAAGTTCAACACGTACATTACCACCACCAAAAAGTTAACTAAATTGCACAAAAAAGTCATGTCTTATTCTGAAATCAAGAATGGAGTTACCTCGCTAAGTAAGTATGTGGAATACCAGAGGATCATAACGCAATTAGGAAGACATTAAATGCTCTTCGTGCAATAGTCTAGGGTAAGAATGTCACTCAAATAAAACTAAGAATAGGGTCGCCTCTTGAGGAAAGACAGGAGAGGGGCTCAGGCAGGCGGACTGTCCTTTGAAGAGGCTACCAAGGACAGATCTTGAGTGAGTGAATCATCCTCATAACGTCCACAAAGCCTCGCGTAAACTCCCAGCAAAGAATGGTCCATAAACCAGCTCGACGGTCACCTTATCACGCGAGCAAGGAGCGAGCCACGTAATAGAATGTTCCTCCGTAGGGTCAGCTTAGGAACAAGACCTCGCCCTCTGCCCTGCACGTCTGCACAGCATCCCTCTCCTCTCGACCCTAAAGCATCCTTCAATCCTCTCGGGGATCATGGGAGTAATTGTGAATATATATATTAGGCGCGCCGGTGCAGCATCGTTTTATTTTTTATTTATTTTTTATTTCTCTCTCTCTCCTCTCTCTCTCTCTCTCTCTCTCTCTCTCTCTCTCTCTCTCTCTCTCTCTCTCTCTCTCTCTCTCTCTCTCTCTCTCTCTCTCTCTCCCCCTTTCACTCTGTCTCGCACAACACATTCTCACTATCTCTCTCTCTCTTCATTTCTTTCTTCTTTAATTCGTTTATTTTCTCTCTACGTAGAAGGAAAGAGGGAGGGAATGAAATTATGATGTGAGGGAATTTGACACCGTGAGTAAAGTTTTCTATGCGTGCATTATATTTAGGAGGGACAGAACAATATTTTCTTTTCTGTTTTCTCTTTCTTCTCTTGCTCTTTCTCTGGTTTTTATTTTCCATTTTCTTTTTTCGTCAGATTTAGGTGACCAGCGTTTATAACTGATTTGATCTCTCTCTCTCTCTCTCCCTCCCTCTCTTTTTCTCTCTCTCTCTCTCTCTCTCTCTCTCTCTCTCTCTCTCTCTCTCTCTCTCTCTCTCTCTCTCTCTCTCTCTCTCTCTCTCTCTCTCTCTCTCTCTCTCTCTCTCTCTCTCTCTCTCGAAGTTAATCAATTTACCAATTAATAAGCTTCCTGTTATCATTGACAAAGTCCCTTGATGTATAATGTATTGTCATCGAGTGAATATGTCAATAACAAATAGGCAATGAAAAACTGTGACTATAACAGGAAAGGAGTTGAAGAAAAAGAAAAGAAAACACGGATAACCGGTAGAAATATGAAGGAAGAGGAAAGTGGCAGAAAGGAGGGGCGCAGTAAAGGTGATGAAAGGCAATAGAGATAAGAATGATAATGGGGGATGGATAAAGGTTTTAGGGTAAGGGGAGGGGGAAGAGGAGTGGATGAGGGGTGGGGAGGGGGGATGGGGGTATTTAGCTACCTGTGGAAGGGCAGTAGACTGAGGCTGTAGAGATAATATCATGAACAAACGTTGCCATCATTGGTGCCTCGCGGTGTAAACAAGATAAGAGAGACAGGGCGAAGGAAAATGACTTCTATTATAAGGTGGCATAAGGTAAGGTTTCCCATACGGCTTGGTTGGTCTTAAAGATAGAATGTTTGGGGGGATGAAGCAGTCATACTTTCTCGTATATGATCTCCCTTCTCCTTAAGGTAGACTTGCTCACCATTATATTAAGGGTCTTGAAAGGAAAAGACACTAAATTTAGTTAAATCTACAACCCTAAGATTAGAGAATTAGTTCTACACATTCCGATACCGACACATTGCACACACATTCAGCAAGACCATTCGCGTCTCATTGTCGTGACCACTAAAGATGTCATTATGTTTGCTATTACCTTTCCCAACAGAAGAGAATGATTATCATTCTTTATTCATTGTTGCAATAAGAGAATTACCAGCGTGACGGTTAACTACTTCGTTACCGCAGTAGTGCTATGAATGCTGAAAAATGAGAAAATAGGATTAAACATTATTTTTTTTTTTTTCCAAAAAAAAAAAAAAAAAAAATGTAACGGAGCCTTCACGATAATTGTTAGAGTATCAATTCATCTCATTTTCCAGCGACCATTAATTATCGGGAGAAACATGATTCGAAGATCCGGAGAACCTCGACCTCCTGACTGACCACAGGCACGGCCGACGCTTCGTGCTATGGCCGGATGGGGATTCAGAGGTCATCCTGAACACACACACACACACACACACACACACACACACACACACACACACACATATATATATATATGCATAGCTATGTGTGTGTGTTTATAACGTATTTATACCGTAGACATAAATAAGTACTATATTCCTATTTGCAAAAATATAAGCGTTATCACATGTGTCTGTGTAATTGCATGACACTCAGTCAAGCATCATCTGACATTTCCATAGTATACAAACTCGCCCCAACTTTTCATCCCTACAGTCAACCTATC
>NW_028234410.1:11522543-11525043 GCF_977035675.1 Penaeus japonicus
CACTTATTTTTGCGCCCGGAGCTGACAGCCACCAGGAGTGACTCCGACGGGCGCCGCGCAGAGCAAGCTACCGTGGCGTCGTCGCTTGCCACAATCCACCTTGGATTATCCGCCTAAGAGGCTCTGTGACCGCGAGCTTCACCTCCGGAGTGCGAGAACCCGGCACCGGCTTTGTTTTACAGCTGCAACCACTGGGTCTTTGGGTTACAGGGGTGAACCGCTGCAACCCGGCAGCAGTCGAGGAATAAGTCATTAATTAGTGCGCTGCAAACCGCGAAAGATTTTTTTTTTTTTTTCAACCGCTGTCTGGCGAGGCTTCTAGGTTTAATGAGCACGTTTGATTTGCTTTGGACGAAGCGGTAGGACCTTGTGATGTGGCGAAGAGGTTATTCTAATAGTCATGACCTGGTCCTCAAAGCCATTAGGGAAGAGAAAAAGACTATGATAAATGGCAACGCACACACACGCGCACGCGCACACACACACACACACATACACACACACATATATATATGTATATGTATAAATAGGTGTATATATATATATATATATATGTATAAATAGGTGTATATATATATATATATATATATATATATATATATATATATATACACACACAGTATATATATCCCGTTTGTAAACATAAAATAACGACAATTACCTTGCCTAATAATTTTTTTGTTGTAGATTAAGTGCAGGGATTCCGCAGACTTTAGAGCCCCTGAGGTTGGCTGGAAGCACGCAACCATAAGGTCTAGGGTGGCATACACGGTTCCCAAGGAACGTGACACTCTCAACGAGCAAGGCATTAGCGGTGTACTTGCGGCAGACGCATTCACTCTCTTGCCTTTCCCACCTTCTTGTCCTCGGCTTCTTTACCGCCCTTTCTTCTTCTTTTTATATATAGTTTTCCTTGTTTCCATCCTCTTCCCGTTTGATCTTTAATGTGGTTACTTTTTCCTTCTCTTTTTCATCTGCAGCACGCCTTTACCAGCCATTAGAGGTTTTAGTAATGATTGCATAGTGAATGATGATCAGAAAACTGTGTTTAAGCTGAAAAATGTGTTCATAATATTAATCATTTTAATCATTGTAAACAGGATGATACTGACAATAACAATAATTATGATGTTAACAATAATAATGATCATGAAAACATATTGATATTGATGATAATAATAACAAAAACAAGAATAAGAGTTATGATATAGAACAATGATGATGATATAGATGAATAAGAACACTTTAGTGCTTGTAAAATCTCGTCAACCAGAGAGCTCAGCTTTTTGCCATGAGTTGTGACAGCAAAATGGAGCGGTGGAGATCATATACTCCTGACTCGTAGTATAATTGATTAGCCTCATTTCCATGCCTTCCGACAAAGAATAAAATGATATAAGAAAAAGAATCCTAATTATGTTTAATTCGTAATCAATGGACAGTCGAGCGCGTAACGGCTGTCGAGATCATGCTACGAACCATGAGTGATGGCGATTAATGGCCGAGTGCCTTGTATATCGGTCAAAGGAAAGTTTTTTTTTTTTTTTTTTTTTTTGATAATACTTCTGCCTGCTGTGTTGTTCTGAATCTAAGTTTAATGCTTAATGGTTAGGGAAATGATTCCATATTTGTGATTGATTTTCTTTTTCATGGCAATTTTCTACATTCTTTCTAAACGTGATTTGAATGATAATGCCTAATGCTAAGAATTCAATTTAATCAATATTCCCACGTTAACTACCTATATTATATTATGATAACTAATCTCAATTCAGATTCAGTACCAAAGAGTGAGAAGCCGATTCCACTAATTGTCAATCAATTTTTTTCCCCTACAAGATTTTCCAAATTTGATCCAAAAAGCGTTCATCTTAATCAATCTAGATCTGATTTCTTTCGACAGTCGAGCCAGACCAGACCCGATCATCTGTCTGCCTGAGTGCGAAAGCTATCACGGGGCGGCTTCTCAGGACATTGGGTGTGGTGTAATGAGGACCACAAGCTGCGGTCTGGCATCGAGCTATAACGTGTCAGCTGCAAGCCACAAAAGTCTCACTCTGCGTTTGGGTTTGTTCGTTCCAAGACCTATCTTAATGAGTCCGTTTTTCTTGGGAGGGGGAGGGAGAGAGGGTGGGAGGGGGAGGGGGGGGTTACAGAGCCGTCTCATGGCTTATTGAAATAGTTGTTTTGAGGGCCTAATTGCGGAGATAGGCTTGGTTGGGGGTCTTTTATTTGAAGATCGTGTTGAAGGAGGTATTTGGGATGTTAATTAAGATCTTATGACCTAGAAAGGCAAACAGAAAAGGAAAGTATGAAGAAAATATGCGGGTGTGTGTCATGTATATAGATAAATATGTATACTGTGTGTGTGTGTGTGTGTGTGTGTGTGTGCACGCGTGTATATATACCCAGTACATTACATAAATGGTACCTTTGTTTGTGTACAAATTTAAGGCTTTGTTTGTGTACACATCACATGAGCATATATCCCTTTGTGAGT
>NW_028234410.1:11527543-11535043 GCF_977035675.1 Penaeus japonicus
GTAGTTGCCCAGCATTGCTTTCCTCTTTTTTGAGACACAAACATACACACACGCTCGCACGCGTGATATATATATATATATATATATATATATATATATATATATATATATATATATATATATATATATATATATTATATATATATATATATATATAATATATATATATATATATGCATGTCTGTGTGAGATTGTATTTGTGCACAGGAGTAACTCAGACAGAGGGAAAAGAGAGAGACTGAGAATCAAGAGCAAAAATGTTTCCCAAATTGCGGCCCTTTCTGATACTCGACCGAGCGTGCATATCCTTATTGTCCTTGAAGGAGTATAATCGCCACATCCGGCGAATCAAACTTCCTAAATTCTCGATGTGAATTTGTCGTATCCTCTTCTGCTTCCCCTTCGGCCCGTCCGGTGCGATCAAGGCGCCCAAGGATGTCTTGTGGCGACCTGTTTCCGGAATGGATGACGGCACACACACACACCCTCGTCATCCACATATTATACAGATAGACGGGCAGACAGATAGGTAGATAGATAGATGGATGGATAGATAGCTAGACAGATAGATTGATAGATAGATAGATACATAGATAGCTAGACAGATAGACTGATAGATAGATAGATTATGGATTGATAAATAGATTGATGAATAAATAGACAGATAGGCAACTATGCAAACACACACCTGAAGAAATTGGAATCTGTTCTAGTGTGCTTTCGCTGTTTCAATATTTGAAAATTCTCAGTTTTATAACCGTCTCAGATCGGAGTTTATATACCCTAAACATTAAATCCCAGTGATTTACCAGATAACCACACCAATACAGCCAATGGTAATCCAAACACAGAGTGGGGAAAAGGCACACCTTACCTTTCCCTTATCCATTATCCTAAACATACCCACACCTAACACCTCACCTTCTCCCCCAGATACCTCCCCTCCCCTCCCTCCCCTCTCTCCTCCCTCTCCTCCAAAACAAGTTAACAAAAACAATAAAAAATGAGAGAGAGAGAGAGAGAGAGATGAAACCTCACGGAAGAAAGACAGGTTTAGTGGCGAAATGTTAAAATAAGTGCACTGGTACACCACTTGTTCCCGCGGGCGCTTCTCTGCTGAGCCAATATTCAAGCTCACCATCTCTGGGACTTTTGTTTTGGCAACACTGTGGGGGAGAGATTACTATTATCTTTTTTTTATATCTTTGTTTTTATCTGTTGGTTTGTTTATCTTTTTTTTTGTAATTTTTGGTTTATTTATATATTTAGATTTGTATTTGTTTATTTCGTTAGGAATGTATGTATGATAGGTATTGTGGTCATGGTGTTGAAGATGAAGTAATGATGACCTTGATGAGAGAATGGTGATGATAGTCTTATGGTAATGATTATGATAATGACAATAATAATGGTAATGACAATATTAAAGAAACTCAACCGTTCTGATGATAGTAAGATATTAATAACAACATTAATAGTAATGATTAAAAAATATATAAATGAAAGAAATTAAAGAAAATAAGAAGGAACATATTATGAGAGGAAAGAAAACAGTCTTATGCCATTTTTTGAATCGAGATTGCATTTGACACTAATTGCTTTGCAGCCGAACCCACGAGGTATATTCACTTTTTCTCTGCCGTTGAATCGTGTGTGTGTTATATGTATATATATATATATATATATATATATATATATATATATATATATATACATATACATATATGTATGTATATATATATACATATATATATACATATACATATACGAACATATATATATATATATATATATATATATATATATATATATATATATATATATTTATATATATATATATATATCATATTATAATTATATAACTTTATTTTTTCCTTTGTCAAAAATGCATGAAGTGAGGGATTTTAAAACTGTATCGACATATGATCAGCGGCTGTATATATTGGAACGGTGCTTTTGTTTTTGATTTTTATCACTGCAACTGATTCAGCTTGTTTGGCATTACGTGGGGAATTTTTGTTGTTGTTGTTGTTCATCTTCTTTCTTTTCAACTCTAACAAAAGGTACCCAGGAGGCTGAGCCATTTTTACAGGGCGAAGAAAGAGAAACTGCAAAGATTAGTCGTCATAATTAAGACACCTGGAAGTAATGCGCGCTCTCTACCTCCCTGCCTGCCTCCCCCCCTCTCTCTCTTTCTTTCTCTCTCTCTCTCTCTCTCTCTCTCTCTCTCTCTCTCTCTCTCTCTCTCTCTCTCTCTCTCTCTCTCTCTCTCTCTCTCTCTCCTCTCTCTCTCTCTCTCTCTCTCTCTCTCTCTCTCTCTCTCTCTCTCTCTCTCTCTCTCTCTCTCTCTCTCTCTCTCTCTCTCTCTCTCTCTCTCTCTCTCTCTCTCTCTCTCTCTCTCTCCCTCCCTCCCTCCTTCTTTACCCTACCCCATTTATCTCTCTGGCTTTCACTCCCCCCCTCCTCTCTTCCTTTCTCTCTCTTTCATCCCCATTCACACAAGGTCAAATACATCCCCCCACCCGTCATCCGTCTGGCTTCTCCCCCTCCCCCCATCTCCTCCGGCTTCATTTACAAGATGCAGACACCAACAGCTGCCCATGGGCGTGTGGGGAGGGCGGGGGAAGGAGATAAGGGAAGGGGGGTGAGGGGGGGGGTATGGCTAGCGGCTGGCCAGTAGCTTCGCCTCAGGCACAAATAGGGACATAATTACCTGTCTTGCTTCAGTCTAACTACCGGACTTACTTACCTGGCTCCCTTGGGGTTTCAGATGACGTTATGAGATAGTGGGAGAGGACTTTTTTTTATCATCAGTTCTTCTGTGGCGTCGGTGTATATATAGGGATTTGTGTGTGTGTGTGTGTGTGTGTGTTTGTGTGTGTGTTTGTGTGTTTGTGTGTGTTTTGTGTGTGTTTTGTGTGTGTGTGTGTGTGTGTGTGTGTGTGTGTGTGTGTGTGTGTGTTTTGTGTACTTGCGTGCGCCCGTCAATTTACGGTTTGTCTATGATATCGTACTAATAAATGTGAGATTAATGTAAATAATGGTTATGAACTTTTGCTGTAGAAGTACATCAGTGTCAAAGTAATTCATTATCGAGCCTCTGTTGCATAAGTCATTACTAATAACTGTTTATTTTATTCATTGTATATATATACATATGTATATATACATACATACCTACATATATATATATATATATATATATATATATATATATATATATATATGTGTGTGTGTGTGTGTGTGTGTGTGTATGTATATATATTATATATCTAATATGTATATATGTGTGCGCACACAAATATTCATTTTGTGTACACCGTATTTTCTAATGTGCATGACGTTAATTTATCATCATTACCCAGACTGGCCTACATACCCCCTCGTCCCCCCACCCCCAACCCCCAGCCCTCTCTGCCGCGGACCCCCCAGCCTCCCGAGGGAGAAGGCGGGACTATGGGGATAAGGAGGGGGGTGGGTGGGTGGGAGGGGGAGGGGAAATGTGGCCATATGGTCCCCCGCTGACAGAGTTGTTGGAGAGGTAAATTGGTGTTAATTAACCTATCAATTAAGCCCGAGGCAGAGACACCGCACCCCACGACAGATCTACTTTAACCCTTAATACCCTCGTGGATGGCTAGAGTACATTAAGACGTCATTACCATTATGATAATTTGTTTTAGCAGTGAAGTCAGTATTCCCCAGACTGACTTTTCAAGAATTTCACCGCTTGGATATTAAACGTTTTTGTTGCTTAGAGAATTGGGGACTTTGGGTCTTCAGCATCTAATTAAGTTCTTCAGCCTAAGTATAAACCTGAAAAGGATCTTAGAAAAAAAAAAAAATGTATATGAATGATGAAGTCATAGGAATGTAATTGAATAAAGGATATGCAATCCAGCTTTGCAATAGGAGACGCGGCCGCAAGAAAAGCAATGCAATGCAAAATGAAGAAGACGGGGGTCATAACAAGGGAACGTATTACAATGAAATTTATCAATTAATCATGCAATACCGTTGACATTCAACACGAAATAAAAACATTTTTTTTCTTTTATAAAGATTACGATATATATTTACGGATATCTGTGAATTCGACGGGTAGTTGTATTTAGTATCTTATCATCACTTATTATATTTTGTCATGTGATTATTACTTTTATTGTAGTTAACTTTGTTACTTATCATTACTAATGTCATCTTTATAGTCATTGATGTTATCATCGTTATTGTTATTATTATCATCATTATTACTATTGTTATTATACCTCCTCCTCCTTCTTCTTCTTCTTCTTCTCCTCCTCCTCCTCATCATCATCATCATCATCATCATCATCATCATCATCTTCATCATTATCAGCATCATCATCATTCTATTCATCATTTTGTTGTTATTGCATTTTATTGTCAGTTACTTCTTTAACATCCTATATAACAACAATCTTATTTTTTTCTAGCCCTTCCCCAACCCCCTTTCTCCTCCTTTCCCCCACCTTCACCCTACACCCTCCCAAGCCCCACACCCTAACCCATCTTCCTATCCCCTTTCTCTCTCCCCACCCACCTTTTTCCTCCCTCTTCCCCCTTACCAAATCCTACCCCTTCCCGTCACCACCAACCTTTTCCTTCCTTCTCTCCCCACCTCTACCCCTTCCATTCCCAGCCCACCCTTCTTCCCCCTCCCACCCCCTTCTCCACCCTTTTCCCTTTCCTCGTCCCCATTCCCCCACCTTTTTCTCTTCCCCTTCCCACCCTTTTCCCTTTCCCCTTCCCCTTCCCCCACCCTCTACCTTTTCTCGTTCCCCTTCCCCCACCCTCTACCTTTTCTCCTTCCCCACCCTTTACCTTTTCCCCTTCCCCTTCCACCACCCTTTTCCCTTTCCTCGTCCTCACCCCCCACCCTTTTCCCTTCCCCTTCCCACCCTTTTCCCTTTCCCCTTCCCCACCCTTTACCTTTTCCCCTTCCCCTTCCCCCACCCTTTTCCCTTTTCCCTCCTCCTTCCTCTTCTCTTTTCCCAACCCACCCACTTCCCCTACCCTTCCCCTCCTACCTTTTCCCCCACCTCTTTTTCCTTCACCCACTTCACTGCTTTTGTTTGTGTTTGTTCTCCTTTGTCTCGGCCATCTCCGCCCTTTTATCTTTTTTATTACCATTATTGGCCTTTCTTTGTCAATAGCGTTCTTTGTCCTTTCTTCTCTCTCTGTTTCTCCCTTTCTCCTATTCCCCCTTTGCCGTTCTTTAATGTTCCTCTGTTTTGTTCAGCGCGGAGTGTGTGTGTGTGTGTGTGTGTGTGTGTGTGTGTGTGTGTGTGTGTGTGTGTGTGTGTGTGTGTGTGTGTGTGTGTGTGTGTGTGTGTGTGTGTGTGTGTGTGTGTGTGTGTGTGTGTACTCGAATGATGATTCTGAATACAGCGGAAAAGTATTAACGAGATGGAGGGGTTTCTAGAGACTGGGAGTATATCATAATTATATTGAGAGAATGAGGAAGTGGAGCAAGAAAGGAGATAGATAGAGAGAGAGATAAATAGATAGATAGATAGATAGATAGATAGAGAATGAGACAGACAGACAGACAAACAGACTAAGAGAGAGAACGAAACATAAAATAGCAGATACAAACAGAGTACGAGATGCAGAATGAGAGCGAAAGAGAAAGAATGACAGAGAGTGAGGCAGCGACAACATGCAATTCGGGTATGCTGGGGAAGCTGAAAGAAAGCATTTGCAACACAAAAGTGCTATGGAAACACGTAAACTGACTCTGAAGAGTGGGATATGAATGCTTTATGCGGTACAACATTTCTTGGGCAAATTGCCTTTGATTTTTTTTTCTTTATCTTCTTCCGTTGTTTTCTTTATATAAATTTCTAGTGTGGGTTATAAACTTACGCAAGGATATGCACAATAAGAAATGCATAGAACCGACATGGACAAACAACAGATAATTTTGGAGATGAGGAATTTTTGGCAGTGTTTATTTCCTTCAAAGTTACCGACAGACCGAAGTATGGTGTGATGCCTGTTTTTTATAGGTTACACTGTGACACTGTATGGTAGTGACACCTTTATACTAAAACTAAATTGCGGCCATATCACACAAGAAACACAAGCAAAAACACACGCACACACACACACACACACACACACACACACACACACACACACACACACACACACACTCACACACACCACGTGATCACGAAGTTCCTCTCTGACATCAATCTGGACGTCAGACCTTCCGCTCTTTTCGTGGGCTAGCCGAGTCACTCTCGAGTCACGATGTAATGCTTCCCTTCCGGTGCTTTGGTCGTATGTGCGTGCACGTGGGAACACACGTTTAGGTCCACATGAATTTGCATATGTATTTTTTTTTTCCTTTTCGGATTGTCATATGAAGAATATGAAATATTGTGTAGTCCCGTGTACGTGTATGCAGGTTCACACAATTACGTCTATCAAAATTAACATAGGCTGCCCCTCTTATATTTCGCTTGTCGTAATGCGATACTATATAGGAAAAACGGGTCTTATATTAGGAAGAAACGAACATAGGAGTCAAGAGGAGGTCACTTATTCTACACTAAACCTACATAGCAAGTATTTGCACTTTGAAATTTGCGCTTGAAATAAACACACAAGTTGAATTCATAGATAAGAGACTCAGATATGTTGACGATATTCACAGTGATGCAAAGAGAGGCTACGTAACTATAGTGATGGGGGTAGTAATGAGATTTATGAGGAGGCGAACAACCAGTTACACGATTGATCTCATAGCCATGTAGGTAAAGCGATCGGTGTTAACAGCAAAGAGGAAAGGGGAGATTCTGGGTCGCTGTTTATATGTTATGTATTCGTGGATGGATGGCTGGGTGAGACATCTTTCTTTCAAGAGACGTGAAAATATGGAAATGTGTATTTTTGTGGTTGTTTGTTTGTTGTGTGTGTGTGTGTGTAGCAAGAGAAAGAGAGAGAGAGAGAGAGAGAGAGAGAGAGAGAGAGAGAGAGAGAGAGAGAGAGAGAGAGAGAGAGAGAGAGAGAGAGAGAGAGAGAGAGAGAGAGAGAGAGAGAGAGAGAGAGAGAGAGAGAGAGAGAGAGAGAGAGAGAGAGAGAGAGAGAGAAGAGAAGAGAGAGAAGAGAGAGAGAGAGAGAGAGAGAGAGAGAGAGAAGAGAGAGAGAGAGAGAGAGAGAGAGAGAGAGAGAGAGAGAGAGAGAGAGAGAGAGAGAGAGAGAGAGAGAGAGAGAGAGAGAATCCAAGCCAGTGACTCCGTAAAATCTTTCCACACCTCGAGAACAATTTGACAATACCTGAACAATCACGGGAAAAAACTCCTTTAGAAAAAAGAAAGAGACAGAGAGAATAAACAAAGAAGTGACTCATACTCGCGTGAGTCACCAGCCCTTTGCCTCACCAAAATCTTGAATGAATGAAACAGATGATAACTCAAGAATGTTCGAGATTCTCCTGAATTTTCATATGCCTTATCAACTTGCAAATTA
>NW_028234410.1:11562543-11565043 GCF_977035675.1 Penaeus japonicus
ACCTTCACTCACCACTTGATTTCCGTGAGGGTGAATTTATTCCATGAGTGAAGCTCATATACGTGAGTGATGTGATAAGTCTTTAGGTAAACTTCGTTGGAATCATTTTGATGTGAACTTTAGCTATCACTCGGGAAGTTATCTCGTGTGGGGAGGATTTACAGTTCAAATCTTATTTCTCGAGGAAGGTTGGGCTTCCTGTGGCAATAATTCACCGATTAAACGTTAATTAAATCAAATCTCTAAAATCATCATCACCATTAGTATCATTAGTATTTCGTCACACTTATCCCTATTTTCCATTACTGTCTATACTCATTTTTACCGCCATTAAACGCACATCCATCTTCCCCACCTTTATTCCCTGTCGCTGTACCTTCCTCCCCTCTCTTGTTTTTTTTTCTTTTTCTTCTTCTTCTTTAACTCACCTGTCCCCTGTCTTCCATTTATCACTAACCCTCCACTCCCCTAATTTACCATACATCTCCGTGGCTCCACTGGCCTTTTCCCATTTTCCTGGCCATTGGTCTTCCGTCTCACCTGTACCTCTCCCTCCCTTCTTTTATTCTCTCCCTCTCTATCGCCCTTTGTTCCATTATCCTACTTTTATTCATGCTATGTTCCTTGTTTCCACCCTCGTTTATTATGCATCGGCTTGTCTTGCCTATTCTTGTAAAAAATAATGATAGTGTAATTGTATGAAATAGTTATTCACGATCAACCTATCTAAAGAATAGGCAAAGTATGTACAGTGTACGGTAATAACTAATACGTGGAGAGTATTTTCTTGGCAACTATGCTAACAGAATAGTCTATGAATGTGAATTAGTAAATTAAACGGGGACGTCAGATTCAAACTGGAAATATCCTATTGATATTCCTTAATTAATTGCCTTTGTTTTGGATATTCTGAATATTTTACAATAAATTAGCATCAACATTCTGTTAATGAAGTCGTAGACTACGAAAGAATAGTGGAGAAGTTGTTGCTGTCATGGCTCCATGATAAGCTCCGCCCTCATCATCCGGGTACCCATAACTCAGCAACCAATCACCAATCAGGACAGCTCAATTGCCGCTGCTGATTGGCAGAAACAATCAAAGGAATGCCCATTTATTGAGCTCGTGAAGAAGAGGGTTAATCATAAAGAACATTTTCATTATGATTCAATTTTATTGAATTGTTAAATCATTATCAATTACCATTTGCCTCGATCATGCAAATCGTTCGGTTGTCTTTCAAAACAGCAAGGAATATTTCCTCTCCACTTCTCATGTTAAGAATCGAAGCGTTTTGGGTTTTAAATTTCGAAGGATTTATCCCTCTTGCCTGCAGCGGTTAGACCAAACACTACATTATGCTATCAAAACGTCTTGTTAATGCGAAGGTAGAACTTTCATTAGCATTACCATAATTGCAAACCTCTTGGCTACTTGGTTATGAGAGTTTAATGTTGCTACCTTGGTTTCTCGGCTAGGTAGGGGTTGGCAATCATGATGTGTATGTTTTTCTTGTATCTACACACACAGACACATACATAAACACACACACACACATAAGTGTGTGTGTGTGTGTGAGAGAGAGAGAGAGAGAAAGAGAGAGTAAGTGAGTGAGTGAGTGAGTGAGTGAGTGAGCGAATGAGTGAGTGAGTGAGTAAATGAGAGAAAGAGAGAGAGAAAAAAACGAGAGAGCGAGCGTGCGAGAGAGAGAGAGAGAGAGAGCGAGAGAGAGAGACAGAGCGAGCGAGCGAGCGAGCGAGCGAGAGAGAGAGAGAGAGAGAGAGAGAGAGAGAGAGAGAGAGAGAGAGAGAGAGAGAGAGAGAGAGAGAGAAAGGAATGAATATATGGATGCATTTACTACATAACATTTCATAAATTTCTAGTTCACTCCATCCACATGTTATTGAAATACTGCCCCTGTTTTTTACAGTAAACTTTAAATTGGTTAAGAAGTAAAGCAAAAAGATTAAAAGGTAAACTTCGAGACTTTTCAGATTTCGGTAATGCTTCTGGACATACCGTGTTTCGGTGTTTACTCTGTTGTTTTTGTTATCAGTAGTTTTGATGTTGTTTGTTATTGTAGCTCCTGTTTTTTTTTCTCTTTCTTATTCATATGTTTTATTATCATTATCATTATCATCATCATTATGATAATGATATTGATGATGTTGGTAATGATAATGATAATAATGATGATGATAGTAATAATGATAACAATAATGACGAGGATAATACTGATAATCATGATAATAATTATAGATATAATGATGATAATAAACATTGTTATTAACACCATTATCATTGTTATTATGATCGTTACTATTATCATTACTATAATTACCATTAACATAATGATCATCATCATCATCACCATCATCATCAATACTGACATTACAACATCACTACCAACACCATTACTCAAAACCACACGATAATCCACACGGCACAAGAAGGGGGGAAAAACAAAACAAAAGATAAAGAAAGTGAGAAGAAAAATAGA
>NW_028234410.1:11620043-11622543 GCF_977035675.1 Penaeus japonicus
TTCGCTCTCGCTCTCTCTTTTTCTCTGTCTCTCACTTTTTTTTTCTCTCTCTCTTTGCTTCTTTTCTCTCTCTCTCTCTTTGCTTCTATTCTCTCTCTCTCTCTCTCTCTCTCTCTCTTTCACTCCTAAGCACCCCTGGCATTGGGTCGATAGTCCCACTGGGAAGCGTGTGCACGTGCATGGGATTGCCGCTTCCTTTTGATCTAATGATAAGGGGATTTGGCTTTTTCGTTAGGGATTACACTCTTCAAAAAAGTATTTTTGATGTACATTGCCAAGGGGAATGGAGGTCTGGTTAGCAAAACATGTCTCTTTTCTCATTCTATGTTTTTCTTTTCTTTTCTTTCTTTGTCTCTATCTCCTTTCTTTTAGTGTTTTCTTTCTCTCACTCTCCCTCTCTGTATTTCTCCCTTTCTATCTCTCTCCTCTCTCTAAATATTCTTTTGTGTACTCTACCAGTCCTCAGGAAATGTGTAACTTTTTTTATTTATAACGGTCAAAATACCTCAAGCCTAATTCGAACTAAATTTGACCGAACGAATCTCATAGTTGAGTATCCGTAAGAATATCTAAATAGATTGAAATGAATCGGTAAAAAGTAAAATTTGTCAAGTCATTCCATGAATTATCAAAGAAATTCATGATGCCGCTTAAAAATAGCTTCGGCGTCTTAAGCTTTGTCCCAAGAAAGGCACCGTCGAATCGAAAGATGTTGCAAACACTGTTGCTGCCGTGTATTAATTAAGAGCTCGTTTTGACGCCTCTTCTTCCTCTCTTCCTTTCTTAGTCGCATGATTATCTTCTTTTCTTTCTTCCAGTTTTCTGACGTCATCCTTTTTCGCTAATCCTAACTTTCATCCCTTTCATCCTTCTCTTATTCTATTCCACCTCCTCCTCCTTCCATTTCCTTTCTTCTTCCTCCTCATCCTCATCCTCTTTCTTTTCATCCTCCTTCTCCTCCTCCGCTTCCTTCTCTATATCCTCCTTCTCCTCCTTCTCTTCATTTTCCTCCACCTCCTCCTCGTCCTCCTCTTTTTCCTGCTTCGCCCTCCTCCTCTACTTCTCCTCGTCCTCCTTCGCCCTCCTCCTTGTCATCCTTCGTCCTTCTCCTCGCCCTCCCTCCTCCTCCTCCTCCTCCCCGTCCTTCTTCGTCGTCCTCCTCCTCTACCTCGATCTTCGCTCCTCGTCCTCCTCCTCTACCTCTCCTCTCCTCCTCGCCCTCCCTCCTTTTCCTCCTCCTCCTCCTCCTCCCTTCGTGAGTGTCATGAGTCGAGACGAAGGAACGCCGCCAGCCTCCGTGGCACCGCCTATCTCATCCAATTATTCTTCCAATTTCCTTTTGGAGTCTCTAGACGTGGAAGAAACTACTCCAGGAAATTACATTAAGTTATTGATCACATTGACGACTCTCCTTGAGGATCGGGCGTCGCCGTTGTCTTTATAAGGAGGGTGTGTCGCCGAAGTGTCCTCCGCCTCCATTTTTCTTTTCTTCTGGTGTCTAAAGAGGAGAGGAAGAAAAGGCCGAAGATAGAGAGAGGTGCTAGAAGAAGATCGATGGGTTTATTTTGGAAGAAAATGGAAGTAGTCTCATGCACTTGGAAATTTGCTCCTCCGTCTGTCCGTCTCTTCATCATCAAACGATCCATCGTCTTTCTTTGAGTCCAATTACCTTGGTGTCTTTTTCCCTGTCCATTTGTCTGTGTTGGGGACTTCCATTTACTAGACTTTCGGTTTCTTTCCTCTTTCTACGGGCAGGCTTTCCACGGAGGTTTACATTCAAGCATGAATACATACATACATACATACATACGTACATACATACGTGCATACATACATACATACATACGTACGTACGTACATACATACATACATACATACTCTCTCACACACACACACACACACACACACACACACACACACACACACACACACACACACACACACACACACACACACACACACACACACACAGAAGACCAGGTATGACCACTGTTGACAAAGGAGCCGAAATTTCCCCTCGTTTCCCATCTCCTGCTGGCGCCTTCCTCTTAAGAATCCGGCAAGGCTCCCGATACAAGATCATCCCATTTGCAATGCACGAGCGACCGTCGTCAACCGGAGGCTTAATTTTCTCGTTTGCTCGGCGACTGTTGCTGTTTCCCCTTGTGCCTCATCCCTTCCCTCCCCCTCGTCTTCATTCCCTCCTTTCCCTCGTTCCTCACTTTTCCTTCATAGTCAAACCTCCCCTCCCTTCCCTCCTCCTTCACCCCACTCCCCTCTCATCTCTCGCACTCCCCTGCTTCTCTTCATCTCGTGTCCCTTTCTCCCTTTCCATTCCTTTCTATTCCTCTCCATCAACCCCAGTTCCTCTCTTCTTTTTTCCTTTGGTCTCCCTTCCATTTCCTTATCTTCCCTCGCATCTCTACTTTCTTTCCTCCCTTATCTCATTTCCTTCCCTTCACCGACAAATACCATCTCCTTTTTCCCTCCTTCTTCGTCC
>NW_028234410.1:11627543-11630043 GCF_977035675.1 Penaeus japonicus
GGGGGAGAAGGGGAGAGATGGTGGGGAGGGAGGGGGGAGGAGAAGGGGAGTGGGTAGGGGGCCGAGGAATGGAGGAAGGGAGGAGATGGTGGGTGGTGGGGTGGGGTGGGGCGAGGGAGGTGGGGAGGGGTAAGAACGGAGGATGGGAGGAGGGGGAATAGGGAGCGAGGGAGGTGAAGAAGAGGAGGAAGTAAGGTGGGGAGGGGAAAGAAGGGGAGGAAGTGAAGTGGGGAAGGGGAAGAAGGGAAGAGAAAGGGAGGGAGAGGGGGTAGGAAGGTAAGAACGGAACACTGGAAGGGGGGGAGAGGGGAGAAGGAGAGAGGGAGGGATTAAGAGAAATAGGGAGAAAAGGGAGGAGGAAAAGATAAAAGAAAAGAGACAAGCGCTAAAAGGCGGAATAGAAAGATGAAGAGGAATGAGTGTGAGGGTCAAAATTAGAAAGACAAATGAAGGTACTGGACGTGAGAAGCGCAGATAGTGTGGAAACCGGGAGTGGAAGGGCCGGGAAACCACATCTTGATAATCCGGTTTGCGAAGTATAAGACGAATAATGATGGATTATTTCCTTGAGAGAAACCAGATACCGTGGTGTTAGATGAAGAGAGAATGTACGAAGAAATAAAAATACATGAAATAAAGTCGAAATACAATCCTTAACATGAGTTAAGAAAGAGAATCGGATAAAGAAATTTAGAGATGGAGAGACACAGAGAGAAGGAGAAAGAGAGAGAGAGAGAAAGAAAGAGAGAAACGGGAGGTTAGAAGGATATAAAAAAAAAAAAAAAAATATCCATAAAGACATTAACATTAGCAAAAAACATCAATACCTTACCGCTCTTGCTACCTCCCTCCTTCCTCCCACCCCAATTCCAAGGAAGACATTATTGCATCGCCCTCCGCCTTAGGCCTCCAACGCGAAGACAAGACAACCCGAAGAAATTCACTCTAGCGCGGAGATAAGAGACAATGAGGCTGCGGTTCTTCTCTCCTTTCCTCTTAGCATCTAATCCTCAAGTCTTTCGGGAAAGAGAGGGAGGACAAATAAAAAAAAGAGGGAAAAAATAATAACCTCAGAATACCTTATCTTCGTCTAACGGGCGAGGCAAGAGGATTTCGAGGCGGAGGAGGTAGGGGTGGGGTGGGGGTAGGGTGGGTGGGTAGTGGGGGAGGGGAGCTTGAGGGAGATATTTGATTTTTTTTCTTTTTTCTTTAATCTTTAGCGTTATTCTTATCGATGAGCAGGACAAGCGGAGGAGGAGGAGGAAGGGGAGGGGGAGGAGAGAGGAGGGGGGAGAGGAGGAGGAGGAGGAGGAGGAGGAGGAGGAGGAGGAGGAGGAGGAGGAGGAGGAGGAGGAGGAGGAGGAAGAGGGGAAAAGGGAGGAGAAGGAGGAGGAGGAGGAGAAGAAGAAGAAAAGGGAGTAGGAGGAGGAATAGCAAGAAGAGGAAACGAAAGAGGAAGAAGTAAAAGAGGAACAAAAAGAAGAGGACCTGGAGCGGAATTAGTATCAGCAGCAGGAGAAGGAATAGGAGGAAGAAGAAGAGAAGGAAGAGGAAGAGGGGGTGATGGAGGAAGAGAAGGAGGAGGAGGAGGAGGAGGAGGAGGAGGAGGAGGAGGAGGAGGAGGAGGAGGAGGAGGAGGAGGAGGAGGAGGAGAAGAAGAAGAAGAAGAAGCAGAAACAGTAGCAACACAGCTGCAGCAGCAGGAACAGGAGGGGATGGGCGAGGGGGATGGGGGAGGGAGAGGAGGAGGCGATGAAGGATTACGCCGGAATCGGAATTTTTAAGGAAGTTGATCTAACTGTGGCGCGAGATAGGATTTCCAGGTTTGCAAGCGCTTTGAATAGGATTCATTTTTCCCCATTTGTGCGCCGGGAAATAGCTGCTGGGCGAAGATTCATGTCGTTCTTTTATTATTAACATGATTATTTTTATCATTTTTTATTCATCGTTATCTTGATTTTCCTTTCGGTATCGTTGTTGTTAATGTATTTATTATAATCATTATCGTTGTTGTGAAAATCATATTTCCTATTATCGTTATCGTCATTTTCATTATCACTGCTATAATCATCATCGTCGCATGCTCTTACTCATCATCCTCATCATCATTACTATTATCTTCCCCACTACCATTATTCTTATATTATTATTAATATTTATATTAGTGTCATCTTCTGGAATTATTATAACTGTTATTCGCGATCATTATTATTAATTGTGTTTATACTCTAGTGTGAGGAATTTCCCTTCAGAATGTATCTGTTCTTATTACGACTATGTAGTTTCTTTTAGATCCTAGTTATGAAATGTTGATAGCGGCGTGACTTTTAAACGACACGATTTTTAGAAATAACTCATCCCCTGTTATATAAAAGCAATAGTGAGAGTAACTACGCAGGACTGGATCGATTTTAAGCCTCTTCTTTATTAAACGGAGTAGCCAGCCCTGCGAGCCTATAAAATGACACGCACGGATGGCAACGCGTTTAATAGGAAATAA
>NW_028234410.1:11635043-11642814 GCF_977035675.1 Penaeus japonicus
AAAGAAAAAGTGAATTAGACATGAACAAAGAAAACGTCTTGTATTTACTGGTGAAAGAGAAATCTGTCAAGAAGGATTTAAAAGCGAGTGAAGAAGGAGAGAAAGACCAAAGAAGACGTATACCCTACGTCAGAATTTTCAATATATAAATCATACACACCAAAAGCCAGAGAGAGAGAGAGAGAGAGAGAGAGAGAGAGAGAGAGAGAGAGAGAGAGAGAGAGAGAGAGAGAAGAGAGATAGAAAGAGAGAGAGAGAAAAAAGAGAAAAAGATAAAGAAGAACATGAACTTAACAACATGTGGAAATGTAGAGATGAAACGACAAATAGCAAAAAAGAAGTAACGAAAACTGATAACAGAACCGAGATAAGCGACGAAGACACCAGATGACTCGCCTTTGAAGATGTAATGAACGTAGCGCGGAGAGGAGGCAGCTGGGGCGTTACTCCTCTGGGAAGGATTGCCTGGAGAAGTCTCTCTTGAAGGAAAACATGAGCAGGAGTGTTTTATATATTTAATACTCTGCACGTTCTTGTTTCGTGTGTGTGTGTGTGTGTTTGTGTGTGTGTTCTTCGTGTGTGTGTGTGTGTGTGTGTGTGTGTGTGTGTGTGTGTGTGTGTGTGTGTGTGTGTGTGTGATATGCAGATTAGTAGGTACACGAATCTCTTCTTTGTTGTTGCGCCCTTCGTTTTACTCACCTCCTCCTCCCCCTCTCCCCCTCCTCTCCCCCATCTCCTCCCCTTGACTCCCCTTGACTCCCTCCAGGAGAACCGAGCATCGCCCAGGGAAGGATGGCTCAACGCCTCTTCATTATGCATGCTTCTTCTCGGAATGCTGTTCATAGAAGGTCGATCTCCTTTCAGCCTCTTAGCCTCCGTCTTGAGATGCTGATTTCGGATCCTTGTTTCCGGGTCATGTGCCTCTCCCTTACGCCGTCTCCCCCTACCCCCTCCTTCTCATTTCCATTCCCTCTCCTTCCCCCCCCCCTTCCTTCTTTCCTCTCCTCCCTTCAACCACTCCTTCCTCATCCTCGATTTGCTTTTTTTTCCTCTTTATTTCCCCTTTTTTCCTTCCATTTCCCTCCCCTTCCTGTCCTCCTTCCTTCCTTCCTATCCGACCCTCGTCTTTCCTTCCCCCTTCCCTCATCCCTCTCTTCTCTCTCCACCTCCATTCCTCCCTCTCCTACCCTCTTCTTCCTCATTCCCTTGCTTCTCCTTTCCTTTCTTTCTCCCTCACCCACTCCTTTCCCTCTCCCTTGCCTCTCACTTCCTTCCTTTCTCCCCCTACCTCTTCTTCCCTTTCCCTCCCCTCTCCTTCCTTTCCCCATTCATTCTTCCCTCTCCTGCCCTCTTCTTCCCTTCTCCCTTCTGGCCTTCCTCCCCTGTCCTCTTCTTCCACTCTTCCTCCCAGCTCACTTCCTTCACTGCTCCCCTATCCTCTCCTCCCCCCCCCTCCCCTCCCTTGTCCTTCCCTTCTCCCTACCGTCCTCCCTCTCCTTCCTTATCCCCCTCCTTCCTTTCTCCCCCACCCTCTTTCCCCGATCCTTCCTTTCTTCCCCACCCTCTCCTTCCCCTCCTCCTTCCTTCCTTTCTCCCCCACCCTCTTTCCCCGATCCCTTCCTTCTCGACATCCCCCCCCCCTCCTCTCCCTCCCGTCGCCTCCTGCAGAAGACGGAAAACGCTCCTTTGAAGGAGTTGGCTAAGACGCAGCCCCCCCTTGCGAAGAAGCCTCTTCTCCTCATCTCCTTCTCCCTGTTCTTTGTCCTTTTTTCCTCTTTATCGTTCCTTTTGATGTTTCTTTATATATGTATATCTTTTTTTTCTCGGACTCTCGCCCTTGACATCATGTTGAAAGCAGTTGTGTAAACCATTAGCGGGTGTTTGCATGCCTTTGGTTGTTGTTCGCCTGTGTGTTGTCTGCTCGGGTCTTTTATGTTTGTTTTTATCTTATTTCTTTATTGATGTCAATGATTGTTGTGAAAGACTATGGTGGGTTTACTCTATGAGGAATTGGTTAGGTAGTGGAGTGTAAATCGTATGGATTAAGGTTACCCGAAGCCTTCATCAATTCCTCTCTTTTTAGTTTGTTTCCCAACTTTCCTCCCCACCTTTTCATTCCTACCCCAACCCCCACCCACCATGCCAAGGCCCCCATCCAATCCCCCTTAACATGCCTCCCCCGACATCACGCACCACCCCCTACCCGCCCAACTACCCACACCTTCCTACTCACCCTGCCTCACTCTCCCACCACACCCCCATCCTTGAAATCCAACCTCTCAACCCTCCCCCCCTCCCCCAATTTTCCATCCCCACACCTTCCACACCCCTCCACCCCTACCCACTACACACCCTACCTCAAATACCCTCATCCACCCCCTTCGCTCATCCCACTCTCCACCCCCTCCACAGCATCCACATCCCTCACGCCCGCCCCCATCCACGCGAAAGCTGTGGCGGCCATAATTATGTTAGCGGCAACACCTCCCTACGGGCGGGCGAGAGGTGATCGCTCGCAGCAGCCTACCAATGGCGCCTGTAATTAGATCTGCAGCTGTATGTGATCAACGTCGTGCATGCGCCGCCGATCGCGCGCGCCCTCGCTCCTCTCTCAGAGGCGGCGTCTCCTTCGGCCTCTCCAGGGAAGCTGCACGACCCTCGAGCCGATGCATAATAATCACAGATTGCGGGTACGCGAAACGGGGGTGGGTTGGTTGCTGGGTGGGCGGGTGGGTTTGGATGTGGGTGGGTGGAGGGGAGGGGAGGGAGCGATCTGGCTGTTTATCGATCTGTCTGTCAGTCTTTCTGTCTACTCAGTCTGTCCAGTTATTATTATTATTTTTTTCATTTTCATAGAGTGCTTTAATATGTGTGTGTGTGTTTGTTTGTGTGTGTGTGTTTGTTAGTGTGTGTGTGTGTGTATATATATATATACTGTATATATATATATATATATATATATATATATATATATGGATTAACAATTATTATTTAAAATGAAATATATATATTATATATATATACAATATATATATATACACATGTACACATGTATATACATATCTGTATATATGTGTATTATATATATATATATATATATATATATATATATATATACATATACATATACACATACACGCACACAAACACACACACACATACACACACACACATTTCTGTGAGTGTGGGTGAGGCTCGGTGTAAGTCTGCTTTTCTTCATTAGTGTGTTTGTGATATCAAAATGACAAGAAAAAAGGCCATAAAGATACTGATATATGGTTGTTATTTTCCGTATTTCCCGATCAGCCATTGTGCCGCAGTTCTTCGCCGCTCTTGATTTACGCAAATGAAGGAGGCTGCCAACAATAGCGCCAAAGATTACGCACAATCTCCTGGTTTTTGGGACATTGTAGTAGATATTTTTCTTACTGTACATGAACCACGATTAGAAAATATGAACACTTTATATGTATGATCTTAGTCTGTGTGTACAGTATATAGATATGTATCACACATACACACACACACACACACACACACACACACACACACACACACACACACACACACACACACACACACACACACATATATATAGATATAGATATATGTATATGTGTGTGTGTGTGTGTATAATAAAAATATATATATATATATAATATATAAATATATACATATATAATTATAATATATATATATATATATATATATATATAATATATATATATATATATATATACGCCCACTAAACACACACACACACACACACACACACACACACACACACACACACACACACACACAACACACACACACACACACACACACACACACATCACACATACACAGACATATATATATAATATATATATAGCAACTATATATATATATATATATACACACACCACAACACACACACACACACAGCACACACTACCCCACACACACACACAACACACACACATATATATGTATATATATACTATACACACATACACCAACACAACAACACCACCACAGCACACATCCACACCTCACCCCCCCCAGCACCAATATATAGTATATATATCTATATAATATATATATAACATATATACCACACCCAATATACATACATATATATATATATACCCCCACCACAACACAGTACATATACACATATACACAATATCACACACCACCACCTCCCCACCCCCCCACCGCATACAACACACACACAACACACATACACACAACCCCACACACACCACACACACACACCATACACACACAACACACACACATAAATATATATATATATATATATATATAATATATATATATATATATATATAGAAGAGAGAGAGAGACGCTCGCTCGCTCGGGTCTTTTCTCTAGCTGCTCTCTATCTCTCGCGAGCGTGTGTTTTGGGTTGGGGTGTTTTTGTGTTTGTGTGGGTGGAGAGAGAGAGAGAGAAGCAGGGCGCGAGCACCAGACATATTATCAGAATCGAAGCGAGAGCGCTAGAGGGGGGGGGGGGGGGAGAGACCGAGGCGAGAGAGAGGAACAGACAGATAGAAAGATAGATAGCATTAGCTCGCATAGAGGGGGGAGAGAAAGAGAGAGAAGAGAGAGACAGACAGATTGAGAGATAGATAATAGAATGGGGGTGGGGGGGGGGAGATTTTGCACCACTCTCTTGAGGTACACACACACACAACATCCCAAACACCCACACAACCAACCACAACAAACACTCAAAACACGTCTCCACACACGCACATATGTGTATGCGTGTGTCTGTTTACTTTTTCACATAGCTCCCTTTTTCATATCTCGCAGGAAAAGTTTACGTTCTGACTCAACTCCCAAACTCAATCTGAAAAAAATGAGAAAGAAAAATACCCAATATCAAAAAAGGAAAGTTGAAAAAAAGGAAACCCCCCTCGACCTTCTGCACCGCCCCCCCCCCTCCCCCCAAAGGAAAGGAAAAAAACCCCCCCCCCCCCCCCCAAAGAGAACCCCCCCCCCCTCGACCTTCTGCACCGGCCGCCACCCGGGGGCCCGCCGGGCCCCCCCCCACCCCCCCCCCCCCCCCCCCCCCCCAGAAAAAAAAGTTTACCCAAAAAGAGAAAAATGTAAATAGATTTGTCGAGTGGTTCAATCCCCGACCCCTGATAATGTAAACACCGAACATGGGAGTTCATATCTCATTAGGGATTATAAACCTGAGATTTTTCCCTTCCTCCCCCATCTTATGTCAACAAAAAATAAAAAATATAAAAAAAAAATCTGTGCAATAATCTCTTTTTTTTTCTCCCTCGTTCAATTTCACTGCTTTAACATATTCTTGGTTTATTTTGTTTCAACCCTTGCGTTTAATGATGTATTTTTCTGAACTTTAATCAGGCGTGCTTAATTATTACATAAAATACAGGATGATTCTTGTGGAAAACCTACTTGGCACCTAAAAAAGCCATGTCCCGCGGTTGAATCGACCCGGCGAGGCATGTCTCGTTCTCTCCTCACCCAAAATATATCAATAATCCTTCTGGAAACTCCGGCTGTGAAAGCTAAGGATCATACAAGCTAATATACACGCTGTCAGTCATATGTGGACGCTTACACCCACATACGTAGGCAATGGGGAAAGCACATATTCGCGCTTAAATGGACGCATATGCTATTCCGATTTGTGGAAGTGAAATTAATCGAATGTGCATTGGTAAATGCACGAATCACCCACGCATACATAGATGAATGCACTAACTATGGACGTATAGAAAACATACATGGACGCATGTCGCCTACACATACATATACAGACGAGAATGAATACATGAAGAGATATATAAACCTACTGTAAACGAACAAGTATACACCTGAAAGCACTTGATACCCTTGAAAGGATGGAGAATACACACATTACGCAAACACACCGTACATGTATACAACTTGAAAGTACACATCACATGCATATAAGTACACCAAATTACACACCAAGCATACACCACGCAAGCGCCCTAAAACAAGCATACCGCGCGCTCTGTGTTGCATACATGCGCACGCCAAGGCACCGGAAAGCATTTTGCATTCACCTGCCGAGTATTCCCCGACGTGCCCCCAGCCCCTGGCCGGGACGACCCGTGCGCATTACTTGGATTAAACCCCGGGGACGTGTCACCGCCCCGCCGAGGTCACGGTGTCGCTTATCAGCCCTTATCATTGAGTTCAAGCGTTGCAACAGCCCCCGGCCTGGGCAGGAACCGCGCTTGCGGCAGCAGTGTGTTAGCGCGACTCTGTCAGCCTTGCACGACAGGTATTAATACCACCAAGGAAAAAAATCGATAGGAATGCAGGCATTATTTTCTCCTCTTCCATCTGACAATGGGTCGTCAAGAGGAGCAAGCCCTCGACGCGACCCGAAGAGGATAGTCGCTATGGCCCCCCAACATAAGGTCCATTCTGACCCGGGGCGCCGGGCTCTTACGCCGAGGCATCCTAATGAACGGCTCGGCCTAAGACAAAAGCCGAGCATAAAAAGCGAAATGGTAAGTATCGATTCGAACGCGCATAAAATATCTCCCACTTCCTCTTATGAGCAAGAGAGGAATGCTATCACACACCGCCCAGGGGAGGCTGGAGGGTAGGGGGCGTGGGGAGGGGGGGGTAGAGAAAGAGGGGAAGTCAGAGGAGGTGGGGGAAGGATGGGAGGGTTCTCTCGCTTGGAAACGAAAGGTCAGAGAGGAATAAGGGAGGGGAAAGAGAAGAGGAAAAGTCAGATCAGCTGATGACTCGATCCCGAGTTGGTTAGCAAATATGGTAAGCACGGATTGAATCCCCCATCCCCCCCCCTCCCGTTCTTTTTCTAATGTAGGATACGAAGTGATTTGGTTGGTAAGTGAAAGGTACTTTGATTGCGAGAACTGAACCTGTTTTGAGTACCCGACTCATTAGAAAATCCAAATTACACGAGCAGTCATCAGGAATGTGTTTAAAGGCAGAAAAAAGCCAAATCGATATGAGAAGGATGTATCTACAAAATATTTATTGCATCTTTCTTTTCATAATTATAACATACGCAATCGTGTGGATATGTATTTCTTACTTGTCTGGTATGTTTACCTTTCATTACCACTAGTTACAAATTGGTATTGATTTCTCACTATATTCACAGAGTAGCGAGAGAGAGAGAGAGAGAGAGAGAGAGAGAGAGAGAGAGAGAGAGAGAGAGAGAGAGAGAGAGAGAGAGAGAGAGAGAGAGAGAGAGAGAGAGAGAGAGAGAGAGAGAGAGAAAGAAGAGAGAGAGAGAGAGAGAGAGAGAGAGAGAGAGAGAGAGAGAGAGAGAGAGAGAGAGAGGAAAGGAGGAAGAGCGAAAGGAAGGGATGAAGTGGGAGGGAGAGACGGAAAGGGAGGGAGGGTTGGAGGAGAGGGAGAGGGAGCGAGGATTGGAGAAGGGAGGGGGGGGGGAGGGAAATAGGGGGCAAGGGAAGTAAGGAAGAAAAGAAAGGTGGTAGATAGGGAGGGAAAGATAGAGGGAGGGGGGAGGGAGGGAGAAAGGAAGAGTGAGTGAGTAAGTAAATGAGTGAGTGAGTGAGTGAGTGGTGGGTGGGTGGGTGGGCGGGTGGATGGGTGGGTGGATGAGGGAGGGAGGGAGGGAGGGAGGGAGAGCGAGAAAGGGAGGAAAGTGGAGGAAGAAAGCGGGAGGAGAGGAGGGAGTGAGGGAAGGAGAGAGGGAGGGAGGGAGGAAGGGAATGAAATGAATTGAGCAAAGTAGGATGCCAGGAAGGAA
>NW_028234410.1:11642914-11650414 GCF_977035675.1 Penaeus japonicus
GAGGAGAGGGAGGAGGAGAGGGAGAGAGAGGGGGAAGAAGGAGAGGGAGAAGAGTTCGTAGACGCGAGAAATTCAGGGATAATTTTCGGAGGTGAGAGAGTTAATTGACCCTCCCGCTGGCGCTAATAACCTGACTGCATCTCAGGGTGTTCAGCGGTTAATTAATGGACACGAGTTGATTGTGTGTCTCATTGATTCAGACGTCATCCGCAGGAGTGCTCATTGTCTGGCTGCGAGGAAGGAGAATCCATTGATTAGAAGGAAGGGATTGGGTGTACTTCTGCCTGGGTGTGCTGTTGACATTCTGCTGGCGAGGAATTCCACTCTTTGGCGTCTCCGCGAGTCTTTGGTTATTTTAAGGTAGTAAAGAAGGGTTGGTGATTGACTCAAGGAATAAAAAGATATGAGTGGGAGATCGTCATTGTGAAACGATCAGCTGTGACGAACGGATAAGGGTGTGGCGGGGATTAAATATTGCTCAAGATATCGATTTTTTTTTTTTTTTTACCTATTTTTTTGTCCCCGCTCTCAGTAGAAACTGAGCCTAGTGTAACCATTAGCGATCCGAACAGAAATTCATCCCAATGCCCTTCAAGTAAGCATGCAACTCAATGCAACTATCGATGTATGAAAGGAACCCAAAACACACAAAAAGAAAGAAATGAATCAAATCCGTTTCCATCCTCCCCTGACTCCGCCTCTCTCTCCCTCTCTCCCTCTCCTCCTCCCCCTCCCCCCCTCCCCTCGCATCCGCCAGGGGGGCAGCCTACCCTCGACTACTTACTCTTCACAATCAACAAAAAACCATATTCTTTCTTATTTTATGAAGCCTCGTAAAAATTAAGTGATCCCCGACCCCTAACAGAGCTCTGGGCCCCCCCTCCAACCTAGGCTAAAAAAGTGGGGGGCCTTCCTTTCCTCTTCTTTCCCCCTTGCTTTTGCTCTTTCTCGCTCTCTACTCTCTACTTCGTTTTCGTCCCTTTTTTTCGTGTACCTTTTCTTCTCTGCAGATGATCGGCTTCTTTCTTTTTGCGTTTAACCTGTACCAATCTTTATAAATTTGTTCGTTTAATTATATTATTAAAAATTTATAATATTAATTTAAAACTCTTAAAAACAACATACCGTTTTCTTTCCCCCTCTTCCTGTGCTTGTTACCGTATGGTTGTGTCGATGGATATATTGCTCTTTCGCAATGATTTTGTTGCTATTCTAGATCACAGCACGCTTGACGAGATATCAATATCAAGAATGCAGATAATCATGAAATTCATCATCACTCTCCTCTCACTCCTATATGAAACAACATATAAATTTTATTCGACACATAGAAAACACAACAAAAAATCACAATTTTAACCACACAATAATTATCACACGAAAAAAATCACAACCACAAAAAAAATAAAACAAAACACTATAATCAACACCAATAAAGAAGCTCATAAAAGAGTTAGCTTCAGATCAAATAATATATAATAAAAAAAAATGAAGGGGAGGGTACTAGTATGCGATACAATACTGTGTTTTTTCCGTCTTTTTTCTCTTCCGTTCGCGCCGAAGTTTTTTTTTCATCATCACTTTCCTTACGTTTTAACTTTGCTTTTTTTCCCTAAAAAAGAGAGAAAAAAAAATCAAAACTATCATAGTACATCGAACTAACAGTGATGATATCGAGAACAAGCTATTCATAGATACTACACGATCCCCTTATAGAAAAACTACACAACTTCTAATGTCCTGTGCTAAGATTTCCACAGGGATCCCCAAGGCTCTCAAAGGCTATTCCTGGAGAGCGCCTCAACCTGTTACGGGCTAATGATCTGTCTGCTTGTTAAGCGATCGCACTGACGGCGGACTTTCGTCTCTTATCAATGATTGATACTCTAATGAATGTTATTGCCGTCATCACGTTTCTTCCACGAGTTAACCCCTTCATGAGCCAATGCTCCTGTCGTGAAGTGCAGCCACTCAAATGGCTTGTACTTGTGGAGTATACAAGTACACAAACACATTCAATTCATCTACAAGAGAACACGGAAGTGGTACTTGAACACGGAAGTGGTACTTGAACACGGAAGTGGTACTTATTTTGGCACTTGGCAGCTGAGACTGATACCAGTGGGCAGCTGGGCGCCCATGAACCTGTAGCCGGAGAAGAGACTCTTTGACCAGTGAAAGGGTGACCAATGACCATCCTTGTACCATAAGTTAACGCCTCCTGGAGAGACTGAGTTACTTAACAACAACAACCGAAATTACCTTTAAGCGTCCGTGTGGCATTCGCGGATTAACGCTCTGTGGTGTTACCACAGAAGACGTAATGTATAACGCTGGCCCTGATTAGTGAGAACACGATCATGGGATGGTTAACCTGCAGGGAGAGGGGGAGGGGGAGGTGAAGGGAAAGAGGGAGAGGGGCAGGGAGAGGTAGAGGAAGAAAAAAATAAAGAAAAAACAAAAAAAAGAGGTGGGGGGGTGAGAGGAGGGGGAGAGGGGGAGGAATGGGGGTGGGGGAGGGGAGAAGGGAAGGGGAGAGGGAGGAAGAGGGGGAAGGGAGATGGGGAGGAAGGAGGAGGGAAGGAAGGGGATGTGAAGGGGGGAAAAGGGGGAGGGAGGGGGGGGGAAAGGGGAGGGGGAAGGGGGGGAGGAGGGGAAGAGGGAGAGGGAAATGGAAAGGGGGAAAAGAGGAGAGTGAAAAAAGGAGGAGGAGTGAGAGATGTGACGAGAGGAGAGAGGAGAGATAGATGAGAGAGAGAGAAAGAGAGAGAGGAGAGAGAGAGAGAGAGAGAGAGAGAGGGAGAGAGAGGGAGATAGGAGGGGGGGGGGGGGGGGGGGGGGGGATGGGGGGGAGAGAGAGAATAGCTTAGCTTTACCTCTTACACCCACAGACCGACATTTGAGACCACTAACACTAACATGCCTTCAACTATCATGCAGAGACTGTGCTCAGCCTCAACATGAAACGATGCAGATGCAACGAGAAGGGTATCGCGGTGTGACTGACGATAGGATCTCTCTCTCCCGCAGGTTCTCCCTTGCTCTGCCGCAGCTCAAGCCGCTAAATACCTGTGGCTCACCGCACCCGCTCGTGCTTCCAAACCGCCCAGGGAACACTATAGTCTGGGAGGCGTGAAAAAATCACGATTGTTTTTTTCCTCGTGTTGCAAAAGGGGAATGCAGAACTTGTGCTGTGGGAGGTGTTTCTATTTTAGCATAGTATTTCTCTAGTATTTATATGTTTTACGTATACCCTCCGTTTCTACTTATGCGTTCTAAAATATGGTAGGAATTCAACTTATACGTTGTAAAATGCGGTATAAATTCTACTTATACGCCGTGTATGTTTTTTTTTTTCCGAATATGATGTTGAACGCTTTAACGCTTACAATGTTGCCTGAATAATTGCTTTGCTTGCGAATATAATCCTCATTCCATACATAACTAATTGATACTTTAATAAATACTAGCATATGTCTATATGAACTATAAAAAATGAAGCATATCTACAGATGTTTTCGACAAACCTGTACCAAATGAAAAACATCATGATTTTCTCATGCGTAAATTTCAAATGCTGCATACTAGCAAATCATATTCCATGGATTTATTTGCTCCAAAAACAGCGATGGATCTTTGCATTGTCGGAATCCCTTGATGTCTACTTGTATTTGTTTCTACAAGTACAGGAATTTATCAAAGAATTACATGCTATTCTTAGGAAAGTATGAATCAACCATTCATACTTTTTCTTCATTTGTTTGTTTTTCCTCTCGATGCAATTCTGATTTAAAGAAAATTACTTTTAAGATTGGCTTGATCTTTTAATTCATTACTTTCTTCTTCAGGGGAGAGGGGTCATTATTTCTTTTGTGATATATTTTGTTTCACAATTGATGAAACAAAAATAATATATTCCTGTAAATATTGCGAAGCTAAGGTTCTGTTAATTGAAGAATATCCTAAATTCAGTTGGGAGTCAGATGTGACTTGCATGCAATATTAGCAAGTTGTTTACTGCATTTCACTTCGGAAAAAACAGACTTCGTTAAGGCTGAAGGTGCCCGGCAAGACTGCACGATTATTCTCCATGTTAAGGGAACTGACAGTCATTGTCTCGGGAAACTTTTACGATCAGAGTTTTCGCCGTAAACAAAGTTCTCTCTCTGTTTTTGTGATTGTTATGTGTTGGGCAGGAAACTAAATATTCATATCGCTGTATATAAAAATGAGGGGATAAATAGATAATGAACACAATGAGAATGGAAATAGACTGATAGATTGGTGAAGAAAAAGACTTGTAGATGTCCTTCGTTCTGAGAGAATACGAACTTTCATAGCATATGTTGCAAATAACGTTGGAATTCCCAAACACTGTTTCGTTACGTAAAGACCAGCCAGTTACCGGTGACGTAACCTCTGACTGCAGCTTCCCAGAACAGACGAATGAGAAGCCAGATTCATCGACGACCGCCTGCTTGCCGTGTTCCGAGGGCCTCGCTAATCACATCATTACTTACACCAAACAAACATCTCGAAGCCCCTTGAGTGACCCGTAATAGCCAATTAGATCATTTACATAAGCCCTTATCCGTTCTTTTACGCCGCTGGGAACGAATTACAATGATTACTATTATTACCTGGAGCTGCTCTGCCCCCGACGCACAATAGGGCTGATTGACCAACTTGTCGTGTGTGGGGAAGTGTTCCTTATGAGGCCTCGCGGCGATGGGTCGGGTTGGCCTGGCGGGCGGGTGATGTTCCCCTCGAAGCTGTGTTGGCCTTCCACTCATTTAGCTGATGTTGGTAGGCCCTTTTTTGGATTTCCTTTGTGGCCTTTTATTCGTTATTTGTTCTATTTTAGTTTTACTGATATATATAAACATGTATATATATATATTTACATATACATATATATATGTATATATTATATATATATATTATATATATATATATATATATATATATATACATTATATATTGATATATATATATATATATAATATAATATACATATAATATATATATATATATAATATATATATATATAATATATATATATGTATATATAGATATATATTATAATATATATATATATGTATATATATATATGCATGTGCGTGTGTATGTCCTTTTTTCTTATATTTGGATAAAAATGCATGTAATATTTCTAAAATATGTCTGATACAGATTATTTAAAAGGGGTTGTTATTTTTTACAATGCCGTAATATGGAATGCTAATGCGATTATGGTATTGTATAATCCATAATGTAACTATTTACCACGTCATAAATGTGCATTTATGATAGTTTATAGCAGAAATATATCATTCTCCAAAATCTAATATACGCAGCAATTACTCAAACCAGACGGGATTCAGAGTCGGCGGCCATGTTCATTTTAACTGGACGATTTTTAAAGACAAACTTTTCTTTCACAGGTACGTGTGACTCGCCGAGCTCGCGCAAGAACTTCAGGTAATTTTGATATCTTGTCCGAGAATTAATTATTTCCTAACAATGAGAAGTAAGAAAAAAAAAGTGTATAATTTTTTTTACTAGATCTTGGTTCACATTTTTTTTCTTTTTTTTTACATATTTTGTCTTTTATCGTGATACCATGCTGATGTGTGTGTGTGTGTGTGTGTGTGTGTGTGTGTGTGTGTGTGTGTGTGTGTGTGATTTTGTGTGTTTGCGTGTGTTTGTGTGTGTCCGTGTGTTTAAGTGGGTTTATGTGCATGTGCACGTATGAATCTACTACAGGAGAGCATGTACAGTATCCGAATTCCTCTCGAAGTAACAAAAGCTGCCATGGAAGCGGGCGAGGGTGGCATAATCACAAGAGGGGTTTCCACGAGGCGACGTAACAGCCAAAAAACGCAATAATAGACACTGACTGAACAATAGCAATCGATGGGATAATAGATGCGAATTGCTGTGACAGCTTCATAATGGACAGAGAGGGATGACTGCAATATATACGCTCGGAACTGTAAACAGCGATGAAAATAACTGTGATTGAACACTATATTAGGCTGTATTACATTTTTTATTGGAAACTACTTGATTTGCAGTCACCCAGAGTCGTTACTGATCGTGGCATTAAATCAGCACATATATTATTATTATCACTGTTTTCCACATTTCTTTTCAAAGTGTCTGAATTCATCGATACTGAAAAATAAAACTCGAGAAAACAACAACAACAATAACAATAAAAAACGACTTTTAAAACCTAGGCAAATCCCACATAATATAACAAACCGCACTCGTGTCATTTAACAAAGGAACAGTTATGTCTCTGTAAGTTAAGTTTGTACTGCAAATAGACACGTCCAAATGTGTCGAACTAGAACCAAGAGTGTACATTAGAGACCGGCAGAGCAGCTTCAGAATGTACAACGACGGGAGGTGAATGTACACCGAGTGCCCGGGATTGTTAACTAACCTGCAGCCATTTTAGGAAAACGTATACACGCTACATTTTGCATTAGTCGAGTTCTGGGGACGGAGTTTTCATGGGGGATGGGGGGGGGGGGGATTGTACGTGACCTTTCGATGCGCTTCTCGCTTCTTCTCTTTCATTATTCTGTTTTCCTCTGTGTGTCTCTCTCACTTGATCGCTCTTTATAGTCTATCTGCCTGTCTGTCTGTTTGTCTGCTTGCCTTACTCTCTCTCTCTCTCTCTCTCTCTCTTTCTCTCTCTCTCTCTCTCTCTCTCTCTCTCTCTCTCTCTCTCTCTCTCTCTCTCTCTTTCTTATTTTTTTCATTTTATTTTTCTTTCCCGCTCTCCTCTCCTCTCCTCCTCCGCTCTCCTCGCTCTCTCTCTCTCATTTCTTTTCCCCTCTCTCGCCTCTCATCCTCTATCTCTCTCCTCCTCCTATCTCTCTCGCTCTTCTCTTCTCTCTATAGATAGATAATATATATATAAATATATATATATATATATATTATATATATTATATATATATAAATATATATATATATAATATATATTATATTGTGTGTGTGCATATATATATATATATATATATAAATATATATATTAATGTGTGTGTGTGTTGTGTATATAATATATATTGTGTGTTGTGTGTGTGTGTGTTCGTTGTGCATATTTATTTATATATAATATATATATTTTTTTGATATTTTATATACACAGGGATTCACGACACATATATATATATTTATATAAATAGGTATATTATATATATATATATATATATATATATAGAGAGAGAGAGAGAGAGAGAGAGAGAGAGAGAGAGAGAGAGAGAGAGAGAGAGAGAGAGAGAGAGACATAGAGAAATAAAGAAATGCATGTGCGTATGCATGTGTTTATGTATGTATGTATGCACGTATGCGTGTGTGTCACTACATACATGTGTGAGTTTAAGTTAGTATGTATCTATGAAACTGTTTATATTTTTTCTTCTTCCTTTCGCTCCATCTGTCTTCCGCTTATCTATCTGTCTGTCTGTTTACTAATCTACCTCTTGA
>NW_028234410.1:11662914-11667914 GCF_977035675.1 Penaeus japonicus
TTGGGCATTGAGGGGCAACGTGAAGTGATCAGTGGGGCGAATCTGGGATGTTTGGAAACAGGGAAGGAATCTCGATGGCTCGTTTTGATCCAGCCACTCGCGAATCGGCCGAGTCCACATTCAAGCCACCGGGGAGGGAGGGGGGGGTCAAAAGGCCAAATGTTGTCGAGTGCAAAGAGCCTCAGCCTGGCGATGAGAAGACATATTTCACCACAACCACGCAAGAATTTTATACCTCCTGATTTTGCTACAATGGTAACAATACGGAAACCTTCACACCGGGCTGACGCTGTTGTTGATCCTGTTGCACAAGGGTTTCCTTTATTGGATCTGTCCGGACAATGGACTGGAGAGGGAGAGTTGGCGACGGCCGTGGGGCGTGGGGCGGGGCGGGGCGGGGCGGGACAACGGGGCGATGAACTCAAGGCAGGAAGAGCGTGTGATTGCTTGATTTACGCTGGGAAAGGACGACATAAACGACGGTCGCTTGCGTTTCACGAGAAACAGCGGAGTTGACCATTATCCTTCGGAATGACAGCGAGAGAGGAGAGTGACGAGCGACCGGGGGAAAATTGACGTTTACGCGAACGACGTAACGACATGGGATTAATCACGGTAAAGGAGAGGCCAGGGATTACGGTCTAATGTTGACGTTGTGAAGAGGCTTAACGAAGATATTTGACCTTTGTCCAATTTTGTTTTGCGCGCTTTTTTTTTTTTTTTTTCATTGGTGTCCTTTGTTGATATACTAGCTTATATATTTTATCTAAATGTTGAGAGTTTATTTACATCACTCACAATGTTTTATTTGCGTATTTGTCTTTTGTTTTATGGCTGAAACTGCATAGAGAACTTTAGTTGCATGGAAGTGCATGCCAAATAGAGAAAAAACACACAAACACACACGCACACTCACACTCACACACACACACATACACACACACACACACACACACACACACACACACACACACACACACATATGGACATTTATATATATATATATATATATATATATATATATATATATATATATATATTTATATATATACATACACATACATACATACATACATATATATATATATATATATATATATATATATATATATATATATATATATATATATATATATATATGCGTATATATGCACACAGACACACATGTGCGTGTGCTTGAGTGTGTGTGTGTGTATGTGTGTGTGTGTTTGCTCTCGGATATTGAATTGGATTTAAAAATGATTTTAAATTAACTCATCATATATCGAGAAGTCGGCAATCCCAATAACTTCAAGTGCGGCACTCAGGTCCGTAGAGTTCATCGACGGCTTTTTTATCTTTATCAAACAATAGTCCTTCAGCTTCTGATCACCAGTATATATATATATATATGCAAGTGTGTTAGCGAGAAGGAGAGTTAAATAAATTTAAAAAAAAGCAGACAGGCAGGCAAGCAGACAAATGGGCACGCAGACAGTTAGGCAAGTACACTGGCAGACAAATAGACAATAAGACAAGTTGACAGGCAGAAGGGCAGATAGAAAGGCCGGCAGACAGACCGAAGAAAAAACAGTATATAGACAAAGAGAGTTTCTTTTTTATGTGTTTGGGCGTACGTCAGGTCATACATATGAATATATGTAGAGAGAGAGAGAGAGAGAGAGAGAGAGAGAGAGAGAGAGAGAGAGAGAGAGAGAGAGAGAGAGAGAGAGAGAGAGAGAGAGAGGAAGAAAGAGAAAAAGAGGAAGAAAGAGAAAAAGAAAGCAAGAAAGAAAGAAAGAGAGAGAAAGAAGGAAAAAGCAACAAAGAAAAAAGATAGAAAGAAAGAAAAAAAGAGAAAAATAGAGACAGAAAGGCGGAAAGAAAGAAAGAAAGAGAAAGAAATAAATAAAGAAAGAAAGAGAAAGAAAGAGAGCGAGAAGGATGAGAGAAGCCACACGCACACACACCCTTACCCAGCAGGAAGGTCTTGTACAGCGTCTTCAATCGAGCGAGGAATCTTTCGCTATGTGTTCCTTCCACTGACTGATCCCAAGCTTTGTCTCCCTCCTCTGATCAGGGAGGCATTGAGGGCTGGGGCTTGTGGTTTGTGCGTGGGAATGCATTGCTTTCTTTTCGTGCATTCCTCATCTTGTCTTTTCATGGAGCTTCTTTTTTGCCAAGCCTATCTGTATCTCTCTCTCTCTCTCTGTCTTTGTTTCTGTCTGTCTCTGTCTTTGATTCTGTTTGTCTTTGTCTTTGTTTCTGTCTCTGTCTATGTGTGTATGTGTGTGTGTCTCTGTTTCTATCTCTGTCTCTCTCTTGCTCTCCCCTACCCCTTCTCTCTCTCTCTCTGTCTTTCTCTCTCTCTCTCTCTCTCTCTCTCTCTCTCTCTCTCTCTCTCTCTCTCTCTCTCTCTCTCTCTCTCTCTCTCTCTCTCTCTCTCTCCTTTCCTCTCCTCTCTCCCTCCCTCCCTCTCTCTCTCTCTCTCTCTCTCTCTCTCTCTCTCGCCGATCGTTATAAATCAAGTATGAAAATTTCTCACAATACCGTTCGGTTAAACACACCTCGATGCTGCGGTGTATATATATATATTATGGCACCACTTTAATTTTATAGTTTTAAACGCTCTGTAGTTTTGGTTACATAAAAATGACATAATCAAATATTCCATTTTGGATTTGTTTCCTGCAACTGACGTTTAAATTTCCGCATGTCAGCTGCCAGGTGTCTGTAAATACACTGCAATTTGAGTCGAGGCGCATGGGCAGGGACACGCATGCCGTCTGCTTTCTCCAAATGAACGACTACTATTCTGAACATATTAACTGGCGGCCTATATTCCCGGACAATAAATATGCATTCAAACACACACAACACACACACATATACACACACACACACAATCACCCCACACACACAATCCCCCCCCCCCCCACCCAAACACACACACAACCCCCCCCCCCCCCTCCACACACACACACAATCACCCCCTCCCCACCACAAACAAACAAACAAACAAACAAACAAACAAACAAGCACACACACACACACACACACGTATATACACCCCCTCAGTTACACATCCTATTCCAGGATGTGAAATCCCCTTGTCCTCTTTTTTCACAACGGCCTTATTGACTCAGCAGCAATAGGAATTCAGTCTCGAACAATATCCTGGGACCCCCCTCGGCGACTCTGCCTTAAGGGGATACTGTAGCGGGACATCTGACGAACTAATTTGTTTCATACATATGTGTCACGTTTTAAAATGTTTTATTTCCCTATTTGGACGAAGCTTTTCGAAGCCATGTGTGCATGACACTCCACATGTATTTGACGTTATGTGCAGACTACACTATGATACATATGCATGTAAATATGAATGTGTGCTCCATTACATATACATAGAAAGCCTTTCTGTCGCTACTTTTTAAGCCTTTGTGTTTGTGAGTTTTATCCCTTATCCTGTAAGCTGTCGTTCGTTGTTTGGACTTTAGCATCTGTGTTCGTTTTGCTTTTCTTTATTGCTGTTTTTTCGTTCTGATTTCCTACTCATCTTCTCTCTCTCTCTCTCTCTCTCACGAGCGGGAGATCTTCCCCTCTCGCCCCGTTCTTCCTCTCCAGCTCATCATCCTTCCTTCTTGAGAGAGAGAGATCTCCTCATCATCTCTCACCATCCTCTTCGATCTTCTTACTCTCTCTCCTATCCTCTCCTCCTCCTCCCCCAACCCCCTCCCCTCTCTCTGCTCATCGCCCTTCTACTCTCTCTCCTTCCTCTCCTCTTCCTCTCCTCCTCTCTTCCCCCATCTCACGGACCTCTCTCCCTCCCGTCCTCGGATTCTCCTCACTCTCCTCCGATCCCATTCTCTCCTCTCAGTCCGTCTCTCCATCATCTCTTCACTCCTCTCTCATCTCTCATATATCCTATCTCACTATATATATATATATATTATATGTTATATATATATATATATATCTTTTTTCGCAGCCCGGCGCGTCTCTGTATGTATGTACTATCATATATAAACAAACCCATAAATATACATTTAGACATACATACATACATACTACATACATATATATATATATATATATATATATATATATATATATATATATATACATATATGGTATATCTGAATGTATATATGTGTGTGTTTGTGTGTGTGAATGCGTGTAAGCGCATGTGTGTTTATGTGTGCGTGTATGTTCTTGTGTGTTTGTGTGTGTGTGTGTGTGTGCGTGTATGCTCCTGTGTGTTTCTTAATGTGTATCCACACATGCGTATCACTTGACTGCATTCATCCATATGTTATCTCATCTCTTCCTCTGCTCCCTCCAGTACCAGGCATAATTAATACAAAAATGATGTGTATATATTTTCCTTCCGGGACTAATTGACGGGCCAGTTTTTCTACAAACATTGTGGCCATAATTTTTGCCCGGACAGGAAGGATTGGCCAATTCCGATTTTGATTAGTTCGTTATGCGAAACTTGGTGGCCAGTGTCGCCAGCTTTAAGTTTCCAAATTAGGGAATATGATTTCGGTGCTCATTTTTTATGCCGAGAGGAGCGGCGGTCGGAAGTGCATTTCTGGATATCGGTATTCTTTCGTTAAAAAAAAAGAAAAAAAAAATGGAAAAAAAAAATCGTCATCCCTTTTCCTTCTTTTCTTCTTTTGTTTCTTTCTTCTTCTTTTTTCTTTCTTTTGCGTCTTCCATCGGACAAAACATTTTCCTCATTCGCTAAAGACTCGCATTATGGTCCATTGATTTGCAACAGAGATCGAGAGCCCAGTGACCCAGTGGAGAAAAAAGAAATATGACATGAACACATTTACCATCTTTAGAGAGAGGTGGACCACACCCAAAATTCCAAATCCGCTTTAAGAGCAAGTAGGCCAAGATACAGCCTGGCTTGTGCAACAGTGTGGGGCATATAATAAATTTTGGGGGGGGGGGTCTAAAATTTTAAACAAGCACAGACAGACGGACGGACGGACGGAGAGTCTGCGTCT
>NW_028234410.1:11672914-11675414 GCF_977035675.1 Penaeus japonicus
TACTCTCTCTCTCTCTCTCTCTCTCTCTCTCTCTCTCTCTCTCTCTCTCTCTCTCTCTCTCTCTCTCTCTCTCTCTCTCTCTCTCTCTCTCTCTCTCTCTCTCTCTCTCTCTCTTTCTCTCTTTCTCTCTTTCTCTTTCTCTCTCTCATTTATTCACACATTCCTAAAGAAAAGAGAAGAAGCACCAAAGTTGCGGTGAAAAGGAGCAAAACAATAAAGTTTCAATCACATACTTGTCTAAATTCTCAAATATTCCCCAACAAACGACGAACGAAAAAGTTGCTACGCGTCACGCATACTCAGGCATGTTAATCAATATGGGAAATGTTAGTCAACTCCTACCTGCTTCAAAAGGGACATCAATCACTTTAAAACGACGCCTCCCCTCTCTCCTTTTCCCTTGGTTTCCCCTCGAGGACGAAAAAAAAAAAATCGGTGATTTTAATAACACATTTTGAAACAAAGGTGAACATCGTATCAAGACGTTCTTCCCCTTTAATTAGAAAGTCGCTGTAGTCTGTTATCCCCTCAGTATCTTCGGCGGGAATGGTTTGGGTAGCTCGAAGTGAGGGGAGCCGAGAACAGGAGCTCTCCCCTCTCTCGCTCGCTCGTCCCTTTTCTGCTCTGCTCCCTGGAGGCTGTGACGTTTACCCTATTTGTTTTCAGGTTGAAAGTGAGAAAAATCTATATGAAGAACGTGGGGAGAGGAAGTAAGGGCTGCTACTGAGCAGGAAATAGCAGGATATAATTCGTCTTTTCCCCTCATCACAAGAGGTTTAGGTAAAGTGGATTGTTGTAAACCCCTTCTCTACTTTAGTCCCCCCCACCTCCCGCCCTCCTTCCTGTTCATTCACATCCCATTTTCATTTAGCCGTGTTAATGACACCGAAGGAAAAGGAAAGGACAAAAAAAAGAAAAAGAAAAATAGATCCATCCACTTAAAATCCAGTCGTCCTGAACGTAATACATACCACTTGAAAAAAAGAAGAGGATTGTGCTCTCGCTTCTCCCAAAATGGCGAAGAATGGCAAAAAGCGGACTAAAAACAAGTGACGAAAGCTTAACTAAGTTCGGTCGGGAAAATATGTTCGAGGCTGTGTCAGGACTCTGTTTCGTAGAAGCTGGGAGAAGAGATAACGCGAGAGAGAGAGAGAAAGAGAGAGAGAGGGCGGTTGGGGGGAGCGGAGGAGAGAGAGAGAGGTGGAGTGGGGAGAAAGAGAGAGAAAGAGATAGAGAGAGAGAGAGAAAGAGAGAGAGAGAGAGAGAGAGAGAGAGAGAGAGAGAGAGAGAGAGAGAGAGAGAGAGAGAGAGAGAGAGAGAGAGAGAGAGAGAGAGAGAGAGAGTGAGAGAGAGAGAGAGAGAGAGAGAGAGAGAGAGAGAGAGAGAGAGAGAGAGAGAGAGAGAGAGAGAGAGAGAGAGAGAGAAAGAGAGAGAAAGAGAGAGAAAGAGAGAGAAGAGAAGAGAAAATAAATGATGAGAAGAAAAGAAAAGAGAGTAAGAGGAAGAAAAAGAGGAGGAGAAAAGAGAAGAGAAGAGAGGAGCGAAGAAGAGAAGAGAAAATAAATGATGAGAAGAAAAGAGAAGAGAGTAAGAGGAAGAAAGAGAGAGGAGGATAAAAGAGAAGAGAAGAGAGGAGGAGAGAAGAGTAGAATAGAAAAGAGAGAAGAAGAGAAGAGAAAAAAAATAGTAGAGAAGAGAAGAATAGAAAAGAGAATAAGAGGAAGAGAGAGAATCAGAAAGTGAGAGGGAGGGGTAAGGATAAACGAGGTGTATGAAATGAAACGGAATTCGGAATTGAGGGCCAAACGGAGCAGTGAGGGGAATTAGCAGAAATGAGGAAGGGGCAGAGGCAGCATATTCGGGAAAAGGGGGAAGGAAGCAGGTGAGAAAACAAACATAAGAGGGTGAAAAGTTGAAAAAAAGAAAGAAATATATGTCAGAATGATATCAGGGGGAACAAAATGGACACGGAAAGATCATACAAAATTTAAAGTCCTAATGTCCCTTTAGAATATCTTGCAATCTGCCACCTTGCAATACGACCTAGTTGATTGCAAAAGTAAAACAAATATGAAGCAATGAGACATGTTGAGAGAGGAGATGCTGCGAGGGGATCAGCTGATATGCTGAATCACATGAAGTAGCATTGATTTTTTGTTGCATGAGGTGATACGCAGAAGGGATTGCATATGATTCGTGATACTGTATGTCGATATATTGATATAAAAATAATGAGACAATGAGTTAGAGGAGGAGGGATAGGTAAGGAGAGGAGGGGGGGGAGAAGAGGAGGAGAGGGAAAAACGGGAGGAGGGGGAGGAAATGGTAGAGGGGGAGGAGGTAGAGAGAAAGAGAGAGAGAGAGAGAGAGAGAGAGAGAGAGAGAGAGAGAGAGAGAGAGAGAGAGAGAGAGAGAGAGAGAGAGAGAGAGAGAGAGAGAGAGAGAGAGAGAGAGAGAGAGAGAGAGAGTGAATTATAAAGGGGGGAAGAAGAAAGAAGAG
>NW_028234410.1:11701720-11706720 GCF_977035675.1 Penaeus japonicus
AGAGAGAAAAGTGGAGAAATGAGAGGAGGTGAAGAGGGAGCGGGAGGGGAGGAGAGAGAAGAGTCGGTGAAGGGGAGGGGGAAGAGAGAGAGGAGAGGGGAGAAGAGAAGGGAGAGGAGAGAGGAGGGAGAGAGAGAGAGTGAGGAGGTGCGAGGGGGGGGGAGAGAGATGAGAGAGAGAGGATAGAGAGAGAGAGAGAGAGAGTGAGAGTAGAGAGAGATAGAGGGTAGAGAGAGAGAGAGAGAGAGAGAGAGAGAGAGAGAGAGAAAGAGAGAGAGAGAGAGAGAGAGAGAGAGAGAGAGAGAGAGAGAGGAAGAGAGAGAGAAGGAAAGAGAGAAAGAGAAAGGAATATCCCAGCATCCAAGTGCCATCCATCTCGCTCATTCTCCGTCGCAACCGAAAAGAGTAAAAATATAAAAAACAAAAAATATAAGCCTCCGCTATTTGACTTGAGCCATATTGGAGCCGAGTTGCCCCCAGGATTGATTGTGGGGCCAATTAAAACTTGCAAATTAAGGCTGGCGTAGTGTTCACCTTGTTACAGGAAACTTGCTTGTTAGCTCGTCTCCCGCCGATGTCTGTCTGCGCGTCTTGCTCGCTGCCTCTTCTCTCTATTCAGCTCTCTTTTTTCTGTCTATTTCTCTCTCTCTCTCTTTCTCTCCTCTCTCTGTTTCTCTGTTTCTCTCTCTCTCTCTCTCTCTCTCTCTCTCTCTCTCTCTCTCTCTCTCTCTCTCTCTCTCTCTCTCTCTCTCTCTCTCTCTCTCTCTCTCTCTCTCTCTCTCTCTCTCTCTCTCTCTCTCTCTCTCTCTCTCTCTCTCTCTCTCTCTCTCTCTCTCTCCCTCCCTATCTATGTATGTATGTATCTACCTATCTATCTATCTCGAATTCTCTGCATAAATATCTGCCTTGTATTCTATTTGAATAAAACGTGTGTGATTTTACAGATATATATTTATCTATCCACGCATTGCTAAACAAACTTTGTGTTTAAAAAGGGTTTTTAGGTTGCTATGAGACCAACAGTGACCCATTTACATAAATATTTATTCTAGTATTGATTATCTTTATATACAGTTTCTTATCTTAACGGATTTTTTTCACCATCACTCATTACTCATCTCGCTTACCCATAATTTACCCACATTTCTCATAAACGATATGAACCCTAAACAACAGATTTTGTTTCCTGTTTGCTTGATTTAAAAGATTATAACCCATTTTATAAATATTTTACTTACCGATTCTAACTTAGTACCCTTGCGTTCTCATTACAAAGTGTTTTAAACTTAAACGTCCATATTTTATGCCATTGATTTTCAATATATCATTAGAGCAACGGAAAAGAAAGAAAGAAAGAGAAAAAAAAAACAAGTCTTTTGAAATTTCGAGATGCCTGGCTCTGGATACGGAATTTCACACACTTCTTTGTTAAGTTTTGCACTGCATTGTATTTCATTACAATGTCTGCGTGGTATTCTAGTTTTCTAATGTATGTGAAATGAAAATCAGACACAATAAGAAAGGAAGAATATTGTTCTCTCCTTATTATGGTTGTCTCTTTCATTTCATCTTTATCCTTGTGTTACTGTGTTTGTATTTGTTGTTGTGGTTTAGGTGTTATACTCCGCTGTCGTTATTATGTTAATCGAAGCGTGTTATTAATGTCTTCTTTTGTTATTGCTCTTGGATTTTCAATGTGTTGTTTCCTTCATTATTTACATGTACAATTGTCATCATGATTATCGTTAACGTTACTATTATCTTTGTCATTGTTGTTTTCGTTATCACTGTCATTGTTATGAAAGTTGTTTTCATCATTACTATCATTGCCAATATACTATTACCATCACTATAAGTATCATTATTGTTATCATCGTTATCATTATTATTACTGATGTTATTATTATTTTTATTGTTATCGTTATTACCATCATTACTATCATTATCATATATTATACTTCTATTATTACTAGTATCACTATTAATATCATTATTATCAATATCACCATCCTTATTCGCTATAACATTATCATTGTCATTATTATTATTAGTAGTAGTAGCGGATTTTATCATTATTATTATCAATGATGTTGCTGGTTTTATTGTTACGTTAATAACTCTCACAGTAATCACCTACTTATTAAGAATCACAATTATCCAAAGTAGGTACCTACCTCTTCCTTCGAGTCCCACTCTTCGCACAGTTGCCATGGAAACATCTCAACAACTTCCTTCATTAGAGATAATCACAAAGATTAACATCGTTACCTCTCACTTTTGCGATGCTTATCCCCCGGAGATGTATGGCTGAGTACTTCGTGACGGATGCTGTGTAAGGCGACGCGAACGCTGTACGGGCGCGCGCGGGAGGGGAAGGAAACCGTATTCTGTTCGGTCTCTCTTTCGCTTTCTTTTTTTGAATCTAGGTATATGTTTAAATTCATACATGGACATTTATATGTGTGTATATATGTATATATGTTTTTGTGTATATGTGTGTGTGTGTGTGTATGTCTTTACACACACACACACACACACACACACACACACACACACACACACACACACACACACACACACACACAAACACACACACACACACACACATATCTATCTATCTATCTATCTATCTATCTATATATATATATACATATGTATGCATGTATGTATATGTATGTATACATACAATACTACCAGTAATTAAGAGATGGACAGACGATCGATGCCACAGAATCCCACGAATCGTCCCTCGCCGCGTCGACCAATAATCCCTGAGTGGTCTTCCTCACATGAACTTGGTCCGCTTCGCACACAGCCGAGCAGTTAAAACAATGGGCTGGAGAGACGATGCTATAGTAAATGCGTCTTAATACCGATGGTTTGGAGGGAGGGAGAAGGGGGGGGAGGGGGATTATTTTTTTGTGCAGCTCGAGATTTTTTTTTTTTTTTTTTTTTTTTTTTACAAAAGAGATGGATGGGAAAGAACAAAAAAGATTCGTGTAGAAGGTGATGGTCTTCGTTCGTGTGTGTTTGCTTGATTGTTTGTTGGGGTGCTTGTAAAGGCACATTGCTTGTTAGGCAAGGATTGATTTTGATTTTGTTTCCTGTTTTGGTGTGACTTAAGGTTTGATTTGATTAAGGAAATTTGATATATTTGAAGGTATTAAATGTGATTGTGATTGGCACGGAGAAACGGAGAAACGTAATCATAGATAAGCCATTTTCATAAAAATCTGGTATGATCGAAGGAGGAATACCACAAATAATGAGAGTTACCTGTGCAATCTTACATACATAACTTCCGCCAGTGGTGTTACCTGGGTGACGGGGCCTTAATAATGGAAGTGGCGGGGTAGAGGGGAGGGGGGTAAAAAAAGATGAGGATAATATACGATGACGAAGATAGCTTGGAAGGCAGAGAAATTAGTAAAGCAGAAGAGGGGAAGGGTCGAGAAAAGAAGAGGGAAATGAAATGAGGGTAAACATTGGAGAAGAATTAATTAAGAAGACGAAAACTCAAAGCAGGGCAAACGGCACAGCACTAACGAAAAGGAGATGACGCAACTAGGCGAAATAGAATTTTAGAAGAGCAAGAGAAGAGAAGAAAAGGAGTAAAAAATTGGTTTCTAAACTTAGTCGTGTCTCCCTACTCTCCATGGCGACCCGACCTCCGGATAGGTCCTCCATATGAACTCTCCATGTTGTATCAGACTAACTGGAGCAAGGCAGCCTCTGCAACCCCTGCCAAGCCCCTGTAGCTGCGGTGTTGATTAGGAAGTTACCTTCTAGCCTTATTACTTTTCCATGCTCGCTCCCCTTCCTTCGCAGGGCCAAAGCGTCCTCTCATACTCCGCCTGGGTTTAGGTGCAGGAGGATTTCTGTTCGTTGCTGTGGTGGTGATACGTCAGGGAGCGGTTGTCACTCATCTTATCTCACCTTAATTTGTTTTTAGTTTAGTTTATTCGTATATATATACGTCATTTTATCATGTAAATAATTGCATTGATTTGTGCTTCCAATATTATCGTATCATTTTTTTTCTCAGTATCAGATCTCCTTGCAGCCATCTTTTTTCACATCAAGGCTCCCCCCACCCCCACCCCATCCCCATCCTCTATCCTCAAGCTCTTCCTTTACCCCTTTGGTGTGCTTTTACGCACCTGTGGCTAGATTCCATCCCAAGCTTCTATAATCCTCTCTACGTCGTCTTTCACTCTCCTCTACCCCTCTCCCCTCCTCCTCTTCCCAATCCCCTTGCTCCTCTCCCCCTAGTCCCTCCACCTTCTCTCCTCTCCTCTCCCCTTTCCCTTTATCTCCCCACTGCTGCACAGATTTTTTTTTCTATCCGACGAGATCTGATTCTTGCCGATTCCACATTTCCCGATCCTACTCAGGTTTTTAATCTCCTCCCTCAGTGCATTCACTCTAACACTTCTTAGCACCTATTTAAGCAGCTCCCAGTGTTGCCAGACGCTTCGAGCAATGCAGTAACTCTGCATATTACGTGTGAGAGCACATGTACGATAATATAGGTTTGTGAGGTACTCATTATTTGCTGAAGATGTTCGTTGATGTTTGGATGTTTGTTGGCAGTTTATGTAGTGCGAAAATGTTATATCTATAGACGTAAGAGAAAGTAAGAAAAAATTTGGGAAAAGTCCTTGCAAAACTATTAATGCAATGTTGAATTTGTGTCATTCCTGAACATTTATTTCTTGGCAATTTGATATACAAAGACGGAAAATTGCAGCCCCTAAAATTTAAACAAACGAGAAATATCCTCACACCGATGCAAAGTTAAAGGCAAATCTCTAGGATATTCCACATACGCCTTTAAACTGATTCGTTATCAAGAAACATATGACGAAAAAGTACTTACGTTTATAAAACAAAAGAGTCGGTACCATCATTTAAGAGTGGGCTGGAATGTAGCCTAATAACTGAAAAACCGCCAGAAAGCATATTTTTCTATGATCATGAAACCATTTTTCGACCGAATA
>NW_028234410.1:11726720-11736720 GCF_977035675.1 Penaeus japonicus
AATTCGTGAAATAAAAGTTTTTTTTTTCAGTATCTCTATTTTTTCATATGTGACTTCACGTTCCTGAACCCAATTAAATCGTAAAACATCAACCTGTATCGCCCATTCACGAAATCCATCCCCTTCGAAGGAGAGAAAAAATTAAATCACAAGGTTTATAGCACGACGTATTCACATATCTTAATTGATGAGATAACTGCGCCTATCCTTCAAGACGTGGCCGTGTCCCATCCTTTGCCTCTCGAGTTGTTATGCTGTGAGAGGCGGCCGTCCACCGTAGCTCTTCCCCTTCATTATTTTGGTATTCTTGATTATCAACACGAACTTGATACTTGGATGCAAATACCGGCTCGTAAAACATGATATATATATATACGAGGGTCTTTTATGGCCTCCGCATACTCGGTGGGTTCGAATCGATTTATAAGAGAGCGGATCTGGTGCATGGGCTGTCGTGGACGAACCATATGGCCGGTTCTTCTTGCCATGATGGGAATACTTTGCTTTCTTTCCTGTGTTCTGCGCCGTCTGCCTTTGCTTCGTGCTCTTGGTAGCTGTCCTGGCTTTCTGTTCCTTCCTGTCTCTTGTCTTGTTCGCTTGGAAATCTTTCATTAGTCTCTCTCGCTAGCTCTTTCTCTGTCTGTCTGTCTGTCTCTATCTCTCTTTCTCTCTCTCTCTCTCTCTCTCTCTCTCTCTCTCTCTCTCTCTCTCTCTCTCTCTCTCTCTCTCTCTCTCTCTCTCTCTCTCTCACTCTCTCTATATCTATCTATCTATCTATCTATCTATCTCACTCACTCGCTCGCTTTCTCTCTCTCTCTCTCTCTCTCTCTCTCTCTCTCTCTCTCTCTCTCTCTCTCTCTCTCTCTCTCTCTCTCTCTCTCTCTCTCTCTCTCTCTCTCTCTCTCTCTCTCTCTCTCTCACTCACTCGCTCGGTCACTAACTCATTCATGTCAGACTCTGTCCATCTACATATCTGTCTATGCCCCTTTGGAATATTCCATCTATCTTTCCTTCTATATACTTATTTAACACTCAGTCAGCCTGTCTCCCGCAGGTATGAAATCACTCACCACAGTTATTAAATGTAGAATGGCGTTGCTGGTCTCGTAGCCAAGGGCCATCTTCCAACTCTTTCCATTCGTCATTTTAACATAACAAAATTCTAGCTCTTGTTTTTGCTTTGCACTGTTTAGCGTCTCTTTCTATTTCCTTTTATATCTCTTGGCGGCAAGATAAGAAAATCAAAATCGAGAAAAAAAGTGTAATTGACATAATCAGCATATCTGTTCTGAAGAGCATGCGCAGACCAGCTTCTTGCCATCCTGGTCACGGAGTCTTGCCTTGTTTGTCCAGAAAACGTGTTGGAAATTTTTGATATTAGAAAGGTATCTAATGGCTTCAGGAACACTGTTATTTTCTATTTGTATGCTTGAGTGTTTGTGTGTGTTTGTCTTTCTGTGTGTTCTTGCGTTTGTCTCTTGTCTTTTGTCTTTTGTGTGTGTGTGTGTGTGTGTGTTTGTGTATTGTCTTTCGTGTCTGCGAGCGTGTGTCTTATCTTGTGTGTCTGTGAGCATGCGTGGTTCTCTTTGTGTGTGTGTGTGTGTGTGTGTTTATGTGTGTGTGTGTGTGTTTATGTGTGCATGTTTGTTATGCTTTCATCTCTTTGTGTTTGCGTGTATGTGTGTGTATCAACGTTAATGCATGAAGGTCTCTTGACACAAGGCTCACACACCACAACAAACGGAATCGTCTCCAGCGTCTCATCATTAGGCTTTAATTAGAGGTTCGTCGCCCCATTTTTGCTCCGCCAGATGATCCCGTCGCAACCTTTGCCTCGTAATCATTTGATCTCCGAATACATCAACCTTTTTCCTCTTTTTTTTTTTTCTTTTGGGATCCAAATGTTTTTTGGTTCTCTTTTTTCTCCTTCTTCCTATCTTTTCTTTTCTTTCTGCGGTTGCTTTCAGTCTTGTATTAATTATCTTCAACATACGTTCGGTCTTTGTCATCTGAGATCACTTTACCCATTCTCTCTCTCTCTCTCTCTCTCTCTCTCTCTCTCTCTCTCTCTCTCTCTCTCTCTCTCTCTCTCTCTCTCTCTCTCTCTCTCTCTCTCTCTCTCTCTCTCTCTCTCTCTCTCTCTCTCTCTCTCCGTCTTTCCATCTTCCTTTTCAATCCTCGTTAGTCCTTCTCTTTCACATTTTCCGCCTTTTTCTTCTTCTCCTTCGGTATTTTAAAGTTCCTCTTTCTTCACATCATTTCCCTGCATTTCTCCAGACAATTAATGTGTTATCGTGAGCGTCTTCACGTCTTAAATTTCCTGCGAGAGGTTTTCCTGAGGTGGAGACCTTCCTGGGGTTAGAAAGGTCTATATATACACTCAAAAGGTCATGACTTAGTCGGATGAACTTTACATCCCGTAACAGGAAGGTCGACAAACAAACCTTTTTTTCTTCTCTCTCTTATTTTCATTGAAGGGGGAGGAGGAGGAGGAGGGGAGGGGGTAGAGCCATGAAGCCTCGCGTGACACCGAATCTGATGTCAGGTAAGATGGCACAGTGGGATGGAGATGACGTGACGGCACCTCTCTGTCAGGGACGTCTGCTAAGTGTCAGCCATTCCTTCAGCTTTGGGGAGGCGGTTTGTCACGTGTCAACTTTGAAGAGATCTTCGCCTGCTCATTAAATAACCAGACATTCATTTCTTCTTCGTCTTATTTCTTATTATCATTTTCATCATTTTCTTTTCCTTTTATTGTTACTACTGTCAATACTTGGTCTAAATATCATCATTGACTCAAGTGAAATGCAAAGGAGAAAAAACAAAGAAATAAATGTTTTATTCCGACGAAAGATACACGTTAAATCCGGCATCGATGCGGCATCTGAATCTTCTCAAACACGCCATCTAATTTAGAGCTGATTCAAATCGTGGTTTGCGCGTGCGTGTGTGTGTGTGTGTGTGTGTGTGTGTGTTTGCTTGTGTGTGTGTGTTTGCTTGTGTGTGTAATAGAGTGAGAGGATGAGGGGGAGCGAGTGGGAGAGGGAGTTGGGGAGGGAGAGGAAAAGAGAGAGGGAGAGAGAGGGAGCGGGGGTGGGAGTGGGAGATTGAATAGAGGAGGGAAAGGAAAAGAGAGAGGGAGTGGGGATGGGAGTGGGAGAGGGAGAGGGAGAGGGAGGGGGAGAGGGAGAGGGAGAGGGAGAGGGAGAGGGAGAGGGAGAGGAGAGGGAGAGGGAGAGGGAGAGGGAGAGGGAGAGGGAGAGAGAGAGAGAGAGAGAGAGAGAGAGAGAGAGAGAGAGAGAGAGAGAGAGAGAGAGAGAGAGAGAGAGAGAGAGAGAGAGAGAGAGAGAGAGAGAGAGAGAATACATGTACAAACGCATGTGTACTTGTTTTTTGTGCGTGTTTCTGTGACATGTAACGTGTGCGTATGTACGTGAAAGCCGCAAGTTTTTCTTCAAATGTTCCCCTGGCATTCTTCCATTCGCTCGTTCTTGCTTTCCTTTTCCAGAGGAAGTCTCGTTATTTTCCTCAGGAGAGCCTAGAAAATGTGTGGGCCCGACGTGGGGTCTTCAACCCGAGGCTAATGAAGGCGGGACCATGAAGCTTGAAAGAACAATATCCTGTTTTTATTAAAAGACGCTGCATTGTGCTACCTCGTCTTGAAAGAAGTGAATAAATCTCGTTAGTGCTACTGGAGCCCTTTAAAAAGAATATATCTCCGAGGAGGGTTCTTTTGGAGAATTACATCTTCATAAACTTGGCGAAAGTAAGAAAAGTGAAAAAAAAGAAATGGAGGGTTGGTATGCCTGAATGGGCTTGATTATATTCGTGGAAAATATTTTGGACACGCAGGACGAGGTAGCTGTATTCTGTGCCAGGGATTTTTTTTTTTTTTTCAAAGTTCTCTTTTATGTTTATTATTATACGAGTGTGTGTGTGTGTGTGTGTGTGTGTGTGTGTGTGTGTGTGTGAATGAGTATATGTGTACGTGTATGTTTATGTGTGTTGAATGCGTGTGACCTATTTGACTATCTGCATCTGCTGTGCTATACAGGTTATATGAATGGAAAGAAACTCACAAAAGAAGCGTAAACATGCCACATAAATTCTTCTCTCGTCAGGAAACAAAGAAACGCGAAGAAATACTCGACCGAGGTAACGAAAGGATAATCAGCGCTGTTTGGAATCCGAAGTACTAAAAATGTTTGTCGCCCGCTGACAGCAGAACACAGAGCGAGTGTCCCGCTGTTGTTAAAGGCCTTCTCGCCATACATGTTGCTGGTGTAATGGGACATACTGTAGTTATAGGATTGGAGTCTAGTCATCGTATATTGTGTTGCTGTATCTTCAGTATCTTTTGGTACTCTGCTGTATCTCCCGGAGTCTTGCTGTATCTTTCGGAGTCTTATTTTGACTCGTCGAAGGGTTTTATATCTAAAGTTAAATATTAGACTGTTGCAATATGATCGAGTATCTATTTTGTGTACTTGGTCAACAGTCACGGAAATCTTTAGGTTGAAATGTCTCACTACGGTGTTTTACACATATCAGGTAATTCATAAAAAAAGATGTATATGTATGTTAATGCACAACAAGTAAGACCCAGAAGTGAGTATGACGGCCTCGTGGTGTCGCGTATTCATGACCTCGTAATGACCCGCGTGGCCTCGTTATAGCTCAGGTGCCTGGAGGGTCTCAGAGGACCTGGCCTGCCGAACTCTCTCGCTCCCGCCCGTGTCTGAGTGGCCCGCCCTGCCCCTCCTCCCCCCGCCTCCCCCTCCTACTTCCCCCTAGATCCTTGGCTCTCCTCCCCAGGGCACTCTCAGGCATCCAGCTGTACCTGGAGGCTCATGCGCAGAGGTAGTCATGCGTGGTCTTGATCCCTGCAAAGACTCAGGGGTCAAGCTCCCTCTGCCTCTCCCGGCCTCTTCTTTCTCCCTCTTGGGCTCTCCTTCGCTCTCTCTCTCTCTCTCTCTCTCTCTCTCTCTCTCTCTCTCTCTCTCTCTCTCTCTCTCTCTCTCTCTCTCTCTCTCTCTCTCTCTCTCTCTCTCTCTCTCTCTCTCTCTCTCTCTCTCTCTCTCTCTCTCTCTCTCTCTCTCTATCTATCTCTCTCTCTCTCTCTCTCTCTCTTCCTCTCCCCCCTCTCTCACTCTTTCGCTCTCTCTTTTTCCAGTTTTTCCTCTCCCTTTGTCTACCTTCCTTTGCATCAAGCCCCTCTCCTTCCACGTGCTCATCTCAACAAGGCCTTGATCTCGCAATGTTGCATCACGAGTATTATGCAAATTCCTTGAGCTACATGAGATGCTGGTCTCTAACCTCTCACTCCGGATGGAAGAGAACGCGGCTAAATACTCGAGCTGGATTCCTCTGTGTTTGAGGAGATGCCATTTGTTTACGTTGATGTTCAAGTGAATGCGGCTACCTGCGTGCATTCACACGTATGCACAACCACACGCACACACACACACACACACACACACACACACACACACACACACACACACACACACACACACACACACACACACACACACACACACACATATATATATATATCTATATATAAATAAATGTATATATAAAATATGCAATATATATATATATATATACATAAATATATATATATAAATATATATAAATATAAATATATATATTATCTATATAATGTATTTATGTATAAGTGTGTATATTATGTATAATCTATCTATCCATCTATCTATCTATCTACGATCTATCTATCTATATTATCAATCTATCTATCTATCTATCTATCTATCTACTATCTATCTATCTATCTCTCTTAAATATATATGTATGTATTATAGTGTATGTATATTATGTATATATCTATCTATACATCTATCTATCTTATCTATCTATCTATCTAACCTATATCTACTATCTATCTATCAATCTATCTATCTATCTATCAATCAATCTATCTATCTATCAATAATATAGATGATATAGATTTAGTTATGTATATGTATGTATATGTATGTATATATCTATCTATCCATCTATCTATCTATCTATCTATCTATCTATCTATATCTATCTATCTATCTATCTATCTATCTATCTATCTATCTATCTATCTATCTATCTATCTATCTATCTATCTATATATATATAAAAGTCTGTATGTGTGTGTGCGTGTGTGCATCCCTTCAAACCAAAGAGCAAAACCAAAAGGGCAGCAACAAGCGCCGCCAAAGGACAGAGAGTAAACGCCCACCAGGAAGGATGAACGGAAGGAAGAAGGGGAACTGCCGCGGGAACGGAAACAACAAGGAAGAGGGATTGGCGAGGGGAAACGAGGGGAGAAGAACGCCCTGATTGGTAAATGGAAGGGGAATAGAGGGAGGAAGACCAGGTAGAGGCAGGAGGTTGCTCCCCCTCTCCCCTTCTTCCCCCCTTCTTTACCGGTGTTGTTGTTGTTGGCATTGTTATTGCTGTTGTTATCTTTATTGTTATTAGCGTCTTTTTAATTATCATTGTTAGTGTTATTATCATTATTGTTATTGTTATTGCTATTTTTTTGTTATTGTTATTGTTATTGTTATTGTTATCATTATCATTATTATTATCATCATTATTATTATTATTATTACCATTATTATTATTATTATTATTATTACTATTATTATCATCATCGTCATCATTATTATTATTATTATTATCATTATTATTATTATTATTATTATTATTATTATTATTATTATTATTATCATTATTATCATTATTAATATTATCATGTGTGTGTGTTTGTTCATCTTTTTAATTTTACGAAGTAAATTTTTTTTTTTTTTTTTTTTTTTTTTGCAAAAACTTGTAAACATGTAAACATCTACACCTTGAAACTTGACATACACTTAAATATAGCAAAGATCTCAAAACTCAGATCTTAACCACATACCAAAGCCCTTGGCATCTTGGGACTCACCGATATTAAAATCTACATGTTGGGATATAACTGACATTGGAATCTACATGTTAGACTAGACTATATATTAAAAACTACACCATGTATTAAGATTTAGATGTTAGACTACATCATCTATTAAGATCTACATGTTAAGCTGCACAAGACACTAAGATTTATATATTATGTTACACCAGACATTAAAAGTTATATGTTAGCTACATCATACATCGATATCTACATGTTAGGCTACACTATACATTAGAACCTACGTGTGATGCTACACCATACAAAAAAATCTACATGTTAGGCACACCATACATTACAATCTATATGTTAGGCAAACATACATTAAAATCTGCATGTTAGGCAACCATACATTAAAATCTGCATGTTAGGCAACTATACATTAAAATCTGCTTGTTAGGCACACCATACATTAAAATCTGCATGTTAGGCACACCATACACTAAAATCTGCATGTTAGGCAACCATATATTAAAATCTGCATGTTAGGCACACCATACATTAAAATCTGCATGTTAGGCAACCATACATTAAAATCTGCTTGTTAGGCACACCATACACTAAAATCTGCATGTTAGGCACACCATACATTAAAATCTGCATGTTAGGCACACCATACATTAAAATCTGCATGTTAGGCACACCATACACTAAAATCTACATGTTAGGCACACCATACACTAAAATCTGCATGTTAGGCACACCATACATTACAATCTAGATGTTAGGCAACCATACACTAAAATCTGCATGTTAGGCACACCATACATTACAATCTAGATGTTAGGCAACCATACACTAAAATCTGCATGTTAGGCAACCATACATTAAAATCTGCATGTTAGGCAACTATACATTAAAATCTGCTTGTTAGGCACACCATACACTAAAATCTGCATGTTAGGCAACCATATATTAAAATCTGCATGTTAGGCACACCATACACTAAAATCTGCATGTTAGGCACACCATACATTACAATCTAGATGTTAGGCAACCATACACTAAAATCTGCATGTTAGGCACACCATACATTACAATTTAGATGTTAGGCAACCATACACTAAAATCTGCATGTTAGGCACACCATACATTAAAATCTACATGTTAGCCACACCATACACTAAAATCTGCATGTTAGGCACACCATACACTAAAATCTGCATGTTAGGCACACCATACACTAAAATTTACATGTTAGGCACACCATACACTAAAATCTGCCTGTTAGGCACACCATACATTACAATCTAGATGTTAGGCAACCATACACTAAAATCTGCATGTTAGGCACACCATACATTACAATCTAGATGTTAGGCAACCATACACTAAAATCTACATGTTAGGCACACCATACATTACAATCTAGATGTTAGGCAACCATACACTAAAATCTGCGTGTTAGGCACACCATACATTAAAATCTACATGTTAGGCACACCATACACTAAACTCTGCATGTTAGGCACACCATACATTAAAATCTACATGTTAGCCACACCATACACTAAAATCTGCATGTTAGGCACACCATACACCAAAATCTACATGTTAAGCACACCATACATTAAAATCTACATGTTAGACACGCCATACATTAAAATCTGCATGTTAGGCACACCATACATTAAAATCTACATGTTAGACACACCATACATTAAAATCTGCATGTTAGGCACACCATGCTAAATAACAAACCACAACAAAACAATCAAAACAGTCAAAAACATTAATAAACAAGTTACATATTTAAAAAACAGGAAACAATAAACAACAAAAAGCATACAAAAGGGTGTGGGATGGAACACGCTAAAGCACACCATACACTAAAATCTGCATGTTAGGCACACCATACATTAAAATCTGCATGTTAGGCACACCACACACTAAAATCTGCATGTTAGGCACACCATACATTAAAATCTACATGTTAGGCACACCATACACTAAAATCTACATGTTAGGCACACCATACATTAAAAAATACATGTTAGGCACACCATACATTAAAATCTACATGATAGGCACACCATACATTAAAATCTGCATGTTAGGCACACCATACACCAAAATCTACATGTTAAGCACACCATACATTAAAATCTACATGTTAGACACACCATACATTAAAATCTGCATGTTAGGCACACCATACACCAAAATCTACATGTTAAGCACACCATACATTAAAATCTACATGTTAGACACACCATACATTAAAATCTACATGTTAAGCACACCATACATTAAAATCTACATGTTAGACACACCATACATTAAAATCTGCATGTTAGGCACACCATACATTAAAAGCCAAGACATCCTAACGCTCACCCTATCCACCACCCTTGGAGCGAAGGTGAGAACGAGGGTATAAGGCAGCCAGTCCCTCTCCAAGTGCACCTTGTACCCTAAGTAAGTTATAATTAGATCCAGAAGCCATGCTATACTGTAAGTTATTCATGGTAATGGCAGACGTAGTGAGCCGGTCATGAATACAACTCGACCTCGTTAAGATAGATTTTTGCGAGCTATTCGACGCTAGCTTCTCCTGACCTTTCGTAAGTATCTTTTTTGCAGATTCTAGTCGTCGATAAGCCTGCATCGCGGTCGAGTAAGGGCTTCAAGGTGTTCCTGGTGATCTCGAGTGTCTGTTGAAGTTAGTGTAAATTGGAAATCACAAGGTGGTGTTCCTCGAGCGCCGTATATAGGCAGGAGTCGCGGCAACACATGTGTAGTGGCCAGGGTCTAATATATGTGTTGGGTGTCCAGCCCGTGCACTAAGGGATTGGCTCAGTCGCGCGGAATTCCCAAAACAATAAATTATGTAAAACTTCAACGAGAAAAACTCTAATGAATGCATCTGGAGTCTGTCCCCACTACTCTCTCTCTCTCTCCTGCACTTCTTTCTCTCTCTCCTTCTCTCACATCAACAATTCCTCTCTCACACAACTCCTCTCAACGTATCTCCCCTCTCCCTCCTCCTCTCTTCACCTCCTCTTCTCCTCTCGCTCGCTCTCCTCTCCCTCCTCTCTCTCTCTCTCT
>NW_028234410.1:11749220-11751720 GCF_977035675.1 Penaeus japonicus
CCTTGCCCCCTACCCCCCCTCCCAGCCCCCCTAAGAACACTAGAACACGGAACCGCTTCTCGAACGTCCCCACCTAACTACCTTGTACATGTACACAACACCCGGGTCTTCTACAAACCACTACTATTCTTACACTTCGAGTCTATGTCTTCGTTTAATTCCTTCTTCCTCCGTCCCCCTGCCACCTTCTCCTGTTCCTTCCTTCTCCCTCCTTCCCCCTGACCCCCCTTCTATTCCTTCCTTCTTCCTACTCCCCATCTTTCTTCTTCTCCTTCCCCCCTGGCCCTGCTAGACAAGACAGTAGTAGGACTCTCCTCTCTCTACTCTCCCCCCCTCCCCCCCATACACACACACAACCACCTCTGTTTATTCCTCCTTTTTAACTCCTGTTTAACTCCCTTTAAACTATTTTAACACTCTTCCTCCCACCACCCCCCTGCCACGACTCGAAACATAACCCCTTTCCCTTAAATAAAACATTTATTTGGGTTCTCGCGTAAATAAATACAAAAAAAACTAATGAACCCCCGTATTAACACACTCCAATCCCATTTCCCAACCCCCCCTTCCTCTAACAAAACCCCCTTTCCCTTATAAAAAAAAAAAAAGCAACAATATTTATTTTGAGTTCTCGCTCAGCAAAGGGACCCCAAAGAGTAGTAATCGGGTACCCCAAATACACACGCGTCGGCCGAGTAAACACCCGAGCGAGACCGTCACTTAGCCAGATCGCGCGAGGGGATAGCGTGACGGATCGCCCGACTGGAGCGGCCGTAATCTTTACGTCAGAGACACACAACAACTTCGAAGCGAAAGAGAGAGAGAGAGAGAGATGGAAGGTGGGAGGAGGAGAGGAGGGGGAGGGGGAGGGAGGGGGGGGGGGGGGGGGGGGGGGGGGGGGGGGGGGGGGGAGGGGGGGGGGGAGGGGGAGAGAGAGAGAGAGAGAGAGAGAGAGAGAGAGAGAGAGAGAGAGAGAGAGAGAGAGAGAGAGAGAGAGAGAGAGAGATGGAAGGTGGGAGGAGGAGAGGGAGGGGGAGATGGAGAGGGAGGGGGAGAGGGAAGGTGGGAGGGGGAGAGGAGAGGGAGAGGGAGGGGAGAGGGAGGGGGAGAGGAGGGGAGAGGGAGAGGGGGAGGGGGAGAGGGAGAGGGGAGAAGGGAGAGGGAGAGGGGAGAGGGAGAGAGAGAGGGAGAGGGAGAGGGAGAAAAGGGAGAGGGAGAGGGAGAGGGAGAGGGAGAGGGAGAGGGAGAGGGAGAGGGAGAGGGAGTGGGAGAGGGAGAGGGAGAGGGAGAGGGAGAGGGAGGAGGAGAGGGAAAGGGAGATGAAGAGGGAAAGGGAGATGAAGAGGGAGAGGGAGGGGGAAAAAGAGAGAATGATGGTAGGGGGAGAGAAAGAGAGCGAATTAGAGAGAGGAGGGGGCTGAAAATCGACAGAAAAGCAAAGAGACAGACAGACCACTGATAAGAAACTTAGCGTTAAGAACATGTAAAATATAAATAAAAAAATACGATAGTGAATGTTTCAAAAGCGGAATAAAAAGAAGAACAAAACGAAAGGAGAGCCGAGAGAAAAGGGCAAGATGGCGTCGCGGATAAGATGAGCCGCTGCTATCATTTCAGAGCATTTATCACCGAGACGGACGAGTGCTGGGGAGTCTCCTCGTGTAAGTCTCAGTCACATTCCGAGGACGATATGTTGCACAGCTAGACGGTTACCTCGTCTGGAGAGTTTGGAATCTAGCTCTCGCTCTCGCTCTCTCCCTCTCTTTCTCGCTTTATCTCTGTTTCTGTCTCTCTCTCTCTCTCTCTCTCTCTCTCTCTCTCTCTCTCTCTCTCTCTCTCTCTCTCTCTTTCTCGCTCTATCTCTGTTTCTGTCTTTCTCTCTATCTATGTCTCTGTCTCTGTCTCTGTCTCTGTCTCTGTCTCTCTCTCTCTCTCTATATATATATATATATATATATATATATATATATATATATATATATATATATATTTATATATATCTTTCTCTCTCTACCTCCCTCCCACCATCTCTCTCTCTCTCTCTCTCCCTCTCTCTCTCTATCTGTCCATCTATTTATCAATCTATCTATCTATCTATCTATGTATCAATCTCTAACTCTTTCTCTCACTTTATCTACCTCCCTCTCACCTTCTCTCTCCCTCTCTCTCTTTCTATCTATCTATCTATCTATCTATCTATCTATCTATCTATTTCTCTCTCTCTCTTCCTCTCTCCCTCTCTCTCTCTCAACCCCCCCAACCACCCCCCCCCCCTCCACCCCCAACTACAACCCCCACACTCCCCCCCCCTCTCTCTCTCTCTCTTTCTATCTATCTATCTATCTATCGATCTATCTATTTCTCTCTCTCTCTCTTCCTCTCTCCCTCTCCCCCTCCCTTCCTCCCTCTCTTTCTCTCTCAACCTCCTAACCCCCCCCCTCTCTCTCTCTCTCTCTCTCTCTCTCTCTCTCTCTCTCTCTCTCTCTCTCTCTCTCTCTCT
>NW_028234410.1:11761720-11764220 GCF_977035675.1 Penaeus japonicus
CCTACCCAAACCCATCGTATCTCTGACGTGAAACCCCATCCTACAAATGGGTTTCTCTCCTGAAAATACCCCCTTCCTCCCTCCCTCCCTCCCTCCCTCCCCCTCTACACACGACCCCCACCTTTCCTTTACCCCTCCCCTCTCCCCAACCATCCTGGTATACTAACCCCTTACCCCCTACCTCCCCCCTCTCTCAAAAAATTAATATTCATAGTCAGGAGGACATTTGTCTTGGTGGCGATTGGATAACATGTTTGGTGGATTAAACGCTCGCTTCGCCCATTATAAGTCACACCCCTCCCCCCCCTCTCCCTCACCAAACCCTCCCCTTCACCCCCCCCCCCCACCCTTCTCCCTCACCAACCCCTCCCCTTCACCCCCCCCCCCACCCTTCTCCCTCACCAACCCCTCCCCTTCACCCCCCCCCACCCTTCTCCCTCACCAAACCCTCCCCTTCACTATCCAAGCCCCTCTCCCTCACCACCCCCTTCCCCTACACCTCCATCTACGTCTACCCCTGGCGCAAGAATGTTTACATGGACGCGATGGGGAATGGGGAGGGGGGGGGAGGTGGAATGCCGTCCTGGGACACTCAAGGTTCGTCTTCCCCCTTACCCTTTGCCCCCCACCCCACACCCTACACCTACCCCCCTACCACCCTTTTTCTTAAGACTCCTTTCTTTACGGGTCGGATAAAAGACATATTTGTTTTGTGGTTTTAATTCTTTCGTTTTCTTTTTCTTTTTTTTCTTTTCTTTTCTTTAAGAGAAAGAGGGAGAGAGGCAGATAGAAAAAGAGAGAAAGAGAGAGAGAGAGAGACCGTGTTAAATCCACTTCAAGCTTCTTCCTTTGAGGTGCTGAGAATAAAATCACTACTTCAACCTCTTGTCCACCTTTCTCCTTCACCCCTTCGCCTCCAAGAAAAAGTAAAAAGCAAAAAAAAAAGGAAAAAAAAAAACTCGAAAGCTATTAAGTCCACATTGACAACACTGAACAGCTGTCCCCACCACTAACAAATTGGTATAATGAACTCCAGAGTATGCGAAACTGCTAATCCCCGTAAGGTCGAGAATTCTACCTGCACACCACGGAAGTATAGACCATATGGGGACCTAATTTTAAAACCGGTTCGTTGCGGGGGTTGACAATTAGCCTGGAATGTTGTTGGCTTGACACTCTCGGCCGTCACTTGCCCAGTATTGCGGACACTTTGAGATAACCGGAGTTTTTCTTATCCGAATATGTCCACAAGGCTCGATGTTTCTTTACTTTACGTGCAGGTCTTGGTATGACTTATCTCTGTTAATTATATAGTCTTTATGTGAATTTAAAGAGGTTCGTTGTTCGTTTCGCCTGAGATTCCCTCCACCAACCCCCCTCCCTCCCTCCTCTCATCTCATCTCATCTCCCCTATATTGCCTGCCTCTATTTTATTTAACTCTTCGTTTCGTCACTTGGTTTGTTCCTATTGTTTATTTCTCATTTGTATTATTTTATCATGACCTTTTTTGGGAAGATTAAAATACCGAGGCCGTTACTGTCGGCCATTTGTCTAACTTGGGCAAATGACGAGCGAACAGAGAGACAATGAAGTTATAATTTCTTCCTGGAAGAATGCGAGGATCGGGAGAAAAGTAAAAAGTGGACAGACGGAGGGAACAGGAGGAGAAAGAGAGAGACTGGGAGAGGAGAAATTTGGGGCCAAAAAATAATTCTTTGGATCGACTGGTATTTGACCCTTCATATTCATTTTGTTTGGCCCCCTTTTCAACTGTTCGTTTTACTGTTATTGGTGTTAATGGTGTTGTTTCGGCCAAAGAGTTATTAGTCTTCTTACTAATAGCTCAACTAATATAGTTTGTGTTTTGTTGTGAAGATTCAAATATTTTGTTGTTTGCTTGCGTTTTATTCAAATAAATTCACATGACCTTAGTGGGTAAAGAACAAAATATTCACAGATAATATACAAACATGAACAGTTATACAGGTTCTGTGTGTGTGTGTGTGTGTGTTTGTGTGTGTGTGTGTGTGTGTGTGTGTGTGTGTGTGTGTGTGTGTGTGTGTGTGTGTGTGTGTGTGTGTGTGTGTGTGTGTTCCCTTTTCCTTTATTTCTGTCCTTGGGCCGAAATGCTATTGTCTTTCGTCTCACTGTTCCCTCTGTGGACGCCGTCACACAGCCTTCGCTGAGTTCAAAGTGGAAGCAAATGTGTGTCGCCAAGGCAAACGCAAACTACTTGAATCAGATCCAAACTAATGACTTTGTTTACTTTACACCTGAGGAGGATGTCTTACCCGACCATACCTGTCCTTTACCTTCCTGGGGGAGGATAACATGGTGCCGCTAATGAACACAGGTAACATGTTTGGATGGTAATCACACTTGTAGCTTTTCCTATTAATTACTGGGTTAGTTATCCTCCTCCGAAGAAACCGAAAGAGATGGATGTCGACGCAGGTGAAAGCGAGTCCGCATCAGATAGTCGCTGCTGTTCACTGAAAG
>NW_028234410.1:11766641-11774141 GCF_977035675.1 Penaeus japonicus
TCAAAATTATTTTTCTCATCTAATACCCAAGAATGATAAAGGAAATCATATCGACAAAAAAGTGCAAATGAAGTCAATTGATTTCTTGATCTTATTAAGGGTCTTTGGTAGAGCGTTGAAAATTGCAGAACGCGAACAAATGGGATTTCGCGAACATTTGCAAATAATCCTTACCTCGCGAAAAAAGGGAGCAGACATATTTTCGTCTGCATTTACAAACACCGTGAAAGACAATGAGGGGAGTCCGCGCTTGCGAGGGTCGGAAATAATTATCATGAGAGAGAAAGGGAGGAACGAAGAGAGAGGGGGGATGGAGGTGAATAGGAGGTGGACAAAGAGAGAGAGAACGAGGGGGAGGAAGAGGGAAAGAGAGGGGAGAGAGGGAGAGAGGGAGAGAGAGAGAGAGAGAGAGAGAGAGAGAGAGAGAGAGAGAGAGAGAGAGAGAGAGAGAGAGAGAGAGAGAGAGAGAGAGAGAGAGAGAGAGAGAGAAGAGATGAGAGAGAGAGAGAGAGAGAGAGAGAGAGAGAGAGAGAGAGAGAGAGAGAGAGAGAGAGAGAGAGAGAGAGAGAGAGAGAGAGAGAGAGAGACCGGCAGACAGACAAATAAAGAGAGTGAGAGAAAGGGAAAAAGCAGGGAGGGAGAGAAGGAGCCGAGAGAGATAGAGAGAAAAAGGTGAAGACACACTGGGATAACATGATTATCCATCGCTACTTCTCTCTTTCTGTTTACGATTTCTATTACTATTATAACTGCTATTTTTACTGCAGATAATGATATCACCTTACCGTCATTCTCTCTCTCTCTCTCTCTCTCTCTCTCTCTCTCTTATCTTCTTCTCTCTATTCTCTCTCTCTCTCGCTCTTCCTGTACTATACTCTTCTCTCTCGCACTCCTGTCTCATCTCTCCGTCTTCCTCTCTCTCGCTCTCTCTCTCTCCTCTCATCTCTTCTCTCTCTCTCCTAGCTCTCTCTCCACTCTCTCTCTCTTCTCTCTCTCTCTCTCTCCCCCCCTCCCCCCTCTCTACTCCATCTCCCCCCCTCCCTTCCGCTCCTCTCTCTCTCTCTCTCTCTCTCTCTCTTCCTCTCTCTCTCCCTCTCCTTCTCTTCCCCCCTCCCCCTTCAACTCCCACTGCCTCTCCCCCTCCCCCCCCTCCCCCTCCTTCTACCCCGTCACCTCCTTCCCAAAATGTTCTCCAAGACGACGTGAGGCGTCGACGTTGCTCTCAATACAGCCTGGACCTCTCAGACGTCGGGAAAATCCCTCCTCAGCCGCTCATCTTTCCTCCCTTCGCACATGCATATGCAAATGCACACTCCGACACTCAGGATTCCATCCATGAGGCGATCTGTGAGGGTCGGCCATACTTGATGATACTTCATGGTCGTGGAGGGTCGTGGGAGGTCGTTGATGAGTCCCTTTGATGTTTTTTTTTTTTTTTCTAACTTAAAGCTCAACTGTCTCGAGGAGCACCAAGTATGGCTTTGGCCGAGGCACGTTATGCACACGAAATGCAATCGTGGGATAAGAAGTTTTTTAAGTCATCGAGTCTTGTAACAGTTCTTGAATAAAAGAAAAGGTGGAAATAGTTCATGGGAAAAGGATGACGATTCTTGAAGCTCATCAGTATACATGAGACTTAACTATGTATTTATTAGCGGTGTGTTTATAGCACAGGATTTCTTTACAACAAACCTCAGATTGTATAATGACCTCCCCCCCCCCAAAAAAAAAAAAAAAAAAAAAAAAAAAAAGATAACCCTAACCTCTTTTCTTTCTAACCACTTGTTCCTGTTAGTCATCTAACAGGATCATCTACGGTGACGTCATTATTATTCGTATGGTGAAAAGTTCCAAACAGAAAAAAAATACGCAAAGGAGAGCAGAAACTATGAAAAAACTGTGAAATTCACAATAATCATCCTCATGCTACCCACCGTGTTGACGAGGGTGACGTGTACGTAAACTACCTCTGAGAAAGAAAAAAAAGGAAAAGAAGACTATACCACACATAGTCCGATGCAAATAGAACAGGCGCCATTGTTTTATACAACGGTTTTTTTTTTTTTTTTTTTTTTTTTTTTTTTTTTTTTTTTTTTTTTGCCATACACACACTCGAGACTATCGACATGTTTTCGAACGCATTTGCATGGGAAAATAGCCCAGGTAGTTTGCATCAGGCTTGCCATCCCCCCATAGAAAACCTGACGATCGACCCTCTTCCCCCCTAACCCCTCCCCTATTCCCCCCATCCCCTCCCACCCCCACCCCCATATCTCCCCCCAAAGAGTGATGGCAGATTACATAAATATGAATATCTTTAGCACCGTAGACTCTCCCACCTTTTGAGATCTCTTCAAGTGATAAGATTCCCCAGCGGTGTGGAGCTGCTAAGACGTTAACACCTTTTTCTGCACTTTGCATAATGGTCCTATAAATAATAATGGTAATAATGATAATAATGGGATAACATAAATAATGGTGATGTGCGGTTATAATAAGGATGGGAATGGTGATGATTATGGGATAACATAAATGATGATGATATGTGTTGAGGATAAGGATAATGATAAGGATAAGAGTTATAGTATAGTAATATTGATAATTATCCTTGCTATCATTATCATCGTTTTGGCATCTATCATTAGTATTAATAGTAGTGTTTTTTATATTTATTTCTGTTGTTATCATAAAGTGATATAAAAATCAAAACATTCATTTCGATATGGTGCTAAAATTAGAGTTTTCTCTATTTCAAGCTGTTCATCAAAATGACAGACAAACACATACGATCACTAAAGAATGATTCTGTAGGCGTTACATAAAAATGTTAAAGGTAAAAAAAAAACAAGGGTTCTATAGTGACCCCTGCCCCTTAAGCGCTCTCTGTCCGGGAGAAATGCGGAGAGGTGTAGGGAGAGGGGAAGGAGGAGGGAGGTGGAGGAGGAGATGGAAGGGAACGGGAGGGGAGAAGGAGGAGATGGGAGGAGGACAGGGAGGGGGAAAGAGGAAGGATGGGGGAATGGGATGGGAGGCAGGTTGGAGGAGGGAGGGGGTGGGGAAAGGGAAGGGGGAAGGAGGGGGGAAGGGAGAAGACCGTAGGGGATAGCGGGATGGGGGGAAGGAGAGGAGCAGCAAGGGGGAGGGAGAGTAGCGGGAAGAGAGGGGGAGGGGGGAGGGGGGAGGGAGTGGATGATGTGTGATGTATAGTGAGGTGGAAGGTAAGCCTCTCTACCTGTTCTTTATGGCTCGGTCGATGGGCCCTAATTAATCGTTTAGTTTGATGATTTTTTTCTTTTCTTTTTTTACTCGTAGGAACAAATGAGAGGAAGCAGGCTTGTAAACAGAAGAATCGTGGGAAAAAAGAAAAGGACGACAAAAAAAAGAGAAAAAAAATATATAACAAGTCGCAAGTGATATCGTCTGGAAATCGTTACAAGGTGTTACATGTGCTAAAGGTGGGCATCTTCTGTTAAAGGTTCACCGGCTTAGCAATCAAGGAACTATTGGCAAGCACATAAAAAAATGCCTGAATCCAGACAGCAAACAGACATGCTGGCAGGCAGGAGATGAAGCAGAGTGGCTGCTCTGCGAGGAAAAGGGGAAAAAAGAACAGGCTGTCATGCAGGAAAATATGCCCAGACAGGCTGACCTGTTGGCGAGGTGTAGAGTGAATGACAGGTGAGAAAATGGGACCAGACAACTTATCTATGAAGTAGACAGCTCAGCGTATTAGGTAGTGTACAACTACGATAACATTTCGACTTTAAACAAAGGGCATAGAATGCCTCGTGAGATACGACTAAAGCACGGCCAGTATGGAAGAGAGGCATGAATAAATACGAATGCAAAAACAAAGACGGTAAAACATGAATGCATCATCTTATGCAAACATACACGGATGCTGAGAGAAGCAAATAGCCAGCGAGAGGAGAGAGAAAACAATACCAAACCGGTAGAGGCAACGGGCGTCTGCAGCAGGAGAAAGCATCTTTACCGTCGCCACCGAAATTAGACAGACGACTCCCATAAGTATAGAGAAGCGACGTTTACGCCGTGGTCCACCTACAGCTACGATGGGAGTATAATGCAGCCTTATTAGACCTCGTAATGATGTCTATTTCACGCAGCGGCGACGGTCAGCCACGCCCTCGGTGAAAGCGTTGGGCGTAGTAGGCCTGACGACGACACTGTAGAGAGCTTGATTCAAATTCGTTTCGTTTTAGATTTGTTAAAAACTGCATGAACTCTTAAAGACAAAGCGGGCTATGCTGTACTGTTGTAGGCAAGATTTTCTCAGCTTATCATAAACCTGAGCAAAAAAAAAAAAAAAAAAAATGACCGGTTCTTGGAAATGTTACGCAGATGAACGGGAGAGAATAAGATTTTCAAAAATAATAATAAGAAAGATTCTGATTAGATATACAGTTAAAGGATTGCTTCCGGTATTTGTCTATTTTTTAACTCTATCCAAACAATGAACTTGTTCCAATTTCTAAAACACAGACGAAAAAATAGCCCTCGCTATTTCGCCCGATGTCATATATAATTTATCTCCGGTGCTGATTGCAACCCATGCAACATCCAACAACCTCTGTACACGCGACCCTGTGACCAACTTAGGCAGTATTTCTGACGTCTACACGAGGAAGGGGAGGGGGGAGGGGGTTCAGGTCAGAGTGTGCGAAAGGGTTTTATCAAGATGTACAGCTTCCTATAAAGGGAAAAGGGCCGAGGCGGATGTGTTACCGCCTGTTGCACAAGGTCTCGGAATGTTGAATTATGTTAATTGCCTGAATGCTAACCGAAGGTTCTTTGTCCGCCTGGTGCTGATATGGCCGGGGCCTTTTTTTGTGCCTGGATTATGACTCCCTGAATTTGGTATGTTGACGTTGGCCGAAAGGCTGGGACGCGGCTCGGCTCGTGCTGGTGGTCGGCTCCTTGACGAATGTGAGGGTAATTGTCTCCTTTTCCCTCGCTAACAATACGATTTCTAATGAATTCCTGTTTTTTTTTTTATCTAATGTTTTATGGTATGATGTGGTTTGGTGCATTAGGTTACGGTGAGGTTTGTAATCATTTTCTTTGTCTGTTTCAGGTAAGGGAAATGAAACGCTGGTTAATTGGTTATCAAGCGACCTATCGGATGCATTGTACAGGGGTAAGTAACGTCTGCTTTTTGTTGTGGTAACTGTATCGTAAACAGGTATAAAGATGACGTGTTGAATCAACCAGTCCAAGCAGCGGTGTGTGCTGAGTTGAGCGGTACACACATCAACTGGTTGCAGGATAACATTGTGTCACATTAGCTGGTGCAGGAAGAAGAGTCCGTCTCATTATCAGATGTTGGTAACATGCCCGTTGTATAAAACGGTGCAAATAGCGGTACATGTCACATGAACTGGTGTCGGGGGATTACCCGGTGTCAGTAACGGCGTCTGTCACATTAACCGGTGCAGATAACGGTAATGCCTTTCACATTAACCGGTACAGATAATTCAGACATCACATTAACCAGTATAGGTAACGGTCCTTGTCATATTAATTCCTACAGGTAGCAGAGCCTGTCACATTAACTGGTTAAGGTTAGTGGTAGCTGTCACATTACTAATGTTGACATCGATATGTGTCATCTTTCTTTATGCAGATGTTGTTGTTTTTTGTGAAGATGTTGAGACAGCGAAGGTAAATCAGAAATGAAGTAAAATTAGATAAAAAGAAATAAGAAAATCATTGTTAGTGGTCAGAAGAAGCGAATTTCAAAATCTAAGACCAGTGAAAATGACAAATTATATAAACCACCTTATGCTCATTTTGCCCGCATTTTTTTTTTTTTCTTTCTTTTAATAGCCTTAACGCCAGTGATTGTATTCATAGGCGTTGGTATAGACAACAGGGCATACGACATCCAAGGTATGTACAGTATGAATCCTTAAGTCTTCAGAATCATCATGGAGAGGCAATACTACTCATTCGTGAGTCGGAATGGACTCTTAAGGCGCGTCTTCGATTTCAAGAACCACGAAAGGGCGTTGATCCCCCTCCCCCCCTCTCTCTCTCGAAGGTTCTGAAGGTTGCTGTTACGGTTCATTACTCTTGGAAATATATTCGTAATTATAATTATCAGGCGGGTCGAAAATATTATGCAGTGAAAAAGCACAGGCTGGGCCAGCAGGTAGGTTGTGTGTGTCGGGATTGGCAGGTGATTACTGGGGCACGCCGATAGGGTGGGGTCTCTCCGTGCCCTGCCACCCCTCCCCCCTCCCTACCCCCGCGCCACGACGCCACTCAAAGGGGGCTTTTGAAAAATGGGGATGCATGTCGCCAGGACGCCCGGGGGTCGCCATAGAATACTGACCATAGTCGTAGGGGGAACGGAGATTGAGAAATGCCTAATAAAGTTTAGGTTTAATGTGAGGGTTGACGTCCCACAAATTCTGAGGAAGGTGGTGATTATTGCGAGAGGTGCCAATCACCTGGTGTTTGTCTGACATGTACATCGGTGGCGGCCATAGTTGGGGAATGTGCCGGCCTTACGAACAGATCACTATCTGCCTCAGTGATAGAAACTTGTTGTTCGACGGAGCTCGAGTACCGACCCGGACCGAGGTGTTGGCGGGTCAGCGCTCCGGTGGCGTGAGCTGCTGGGGAGCTGGAGTGGTAGTTCTGAGGGATGGATGGATGGCTCGAGGACTGGTGGCCAGCCTTATAGCAGCCGGACTTCGAGGTCACAGGGAGGTGCTCGATGACTCATGATATTCCAGGTTTTTGAGTTGCGCTGCTGAGGGATTGCTCCGTTCTGCGGCCGCACTCAGGGCGGCGTCTAGCCCGGTTTGCTGCGCCTTTTGTCTTCGGCTGGCACACGCAGGGGATGAGAAAGGGAATGCGCACACAAATACGCGGTATATTATGCCTTTTTATGCACACACACACACACACACACATATACATATATATAAATATATAAATATATATAAAAATATATTATATATATATAATATATATAATATATATATAATATATTTAGAGATATATAAATATAAAAATAATGTATATATGTATATATATTATAATATAATATATATAAAAGATATATATATAAATATTATATATATTATGCAAGTTTATATATAATAAATATATATAATAAATATCTATATCTATAAATATTATATATAATAATAGATATATAAATCTATATATATATTAGAGTATATATCTATATATATATATAAATACAACTATATAATAAATAATATTATATTTATATATATATATATATAGATATTTTATATATAAATATATTATATTTATATATATATATATATATATATAATATATAATGAGTTGTGTGTTATGTATCATGTGTGTGTTATATAATATATATATATATATATATATATAAATATATATATATATATATAAAAATATATATATATATATAGAGAGAGAGAGAGAGATAGAGAGAGAGAGAGAGAGAGAGAGAGAGAGAGAGAGAGAGAG
>NW_028234410.1:11801641-11804141 GCF_977035675.1 Penaeus japonicus
CGCGTCATAGCTGGTCACGACGAACGAGCATGACCGCGTGCTAGTTCTTACGAGATGAACAGCAACAGATGTTATATATAAAAAAGAAAACAAAACAAAAAAAAAAGAGGGGAAAGAGAATCCTCTCGCGAGCTCATCGAATTCCGCGATAGATTTTATGGCGGACTCGCAAGTATGTATCTAATTTGTTTTTCGTGCCTCGACCCGGCCGTGCCACAGAGTTAATTTTCCTCGAAGTACATCCCACTGTTCCCCTTCCCTCCTCCTCCTCCTCCCCCCCCTCTCCACGAGTCCACTAGTCTGTGCGGGTCGATTTCAATCCCAGCTCTCGAGAAATCAGAGCGGCGGATCCGGGAAATCGGAAAGCTCTTGAAGGCGCTTGCGTCGCGACGTCACCTCCTCACAAGACGTCATTTTTCAACATTATAGCGGTCTGCTTTGAGGAAGGATGGACTTCGAGGTAGCCCGTGGGAGTGCAACCGAAATAGTCTTAAACTAGGAGATCGTAATAGGTATATAGTGATAAACTAGATAGCAGTAATGATAATGACATAATGAAGAGGATAATGATAACAAACACATGAAAATAGTGAAGATTATGATATGGACAGATTGCGAAGAAGTGGAGAGAGAAGGAGAAGAAAATTATGAATATGGCGTAAGACTATGAGGTCACCTTATTCTTCATCATCTTTTCTTAATTTTTATTTTCTACTTTCTTTTCTTCATTCGGACTGAAGCAGGTGTCCGCCAGGCAAATAACTCCGCCGGCGACTGCAAGCAATTCTAGCTTTTCTGTTGCTAGCTTCTTCTTCTTTCTTTTTTTTTTTTTTTTTTTTCTTTTTTTTGTGTTCTATATTTACACGGGAGGACCTCATATCTGTCTTGTTCTCTCGTCGAGCCGCCTTGGTGTTTTCTCATGAGTTGCCTCACCTTTTTGTTCCATTGTTACGCTTCTCTTTTCTTCTAAACTTTAATATACACTCCTCTGCAATTGATTATGTTCCCTTGCAAGCCCGTTATATCTGTCTGTCCAGAGAGGATAATGAACGAACTACAAAATCAATCTTCGAGACGTAGGGGTGTGTACATTACACTGCCTGCAACCATTACACGGGGAAGTAGTATTGCGAGCAACTTTCACTGACTGTCTGGTCGTTTTGACTCTAGTTACCAGGCATCCGAGGCGCCGAGTCTGAGTCGAAAGATATTTCTAAGGTACTTGATAGAGATAGATAGATTGATAGATTGATAGATTGATAGATAGATAGACAGTTAGACTAATATATAATTAGAAAGAGAGTGAGAGAATATATATATACATACATATATATATATATATATATATATATATATATATATATTTATATATATTTATACATATGCATGTATATGCATATATATATATATATATATATATATAAATATATATATATATATATATATATATATATATATGTACATATATGTATATATACATATTTATTTAACTTCTTCCATCATTTTTTTTTTCTTTTTCCTGTCATATTATCTCTGACCGTTCATCATAGATGAGATTACACTGAGTATAAAGATATCCAAATACTATACCATTTGGGTCATGATGTTGGTTGGTTGTCAGGTGGAGGCGGGAGGGCTAGTGCAAACCACAAGCCTCTGGACTCTCTTCTTTGTTTACAAATGATAACGTGCTTAACTTGATGACTGGTAATGTGGGGGTCATGGAGTCCAACTAGTGGGGGTGTGGGTTGGGGGAGGGGGTGGGGGAGGGGGAGGAGGAATTCTTGTTTGCTGTACCTCAATTTCTCCATTTCTTTTAAATGAAGTTCACCGGGTAAAACCAGTGGGGAAAATATCCGTGGAAGAATTCAGCAGTTTTTAAAACCATATGGATGCATTAATTATATTCAAATACGTACGGCACGAGGAATATGTATATATACATATTTCTTTTAAGCCACCGTTATTACATTCCACAGGAGAAGAGAATAATACCTTGTTAGTGTCTATAAATTCTATCTTTAACTAAGATATATCTGAAGAATGACAAATGGGTACTTATGTTTAGAAGTAGTGTTTTAAAATTTGTATTGTTGTATACTCCTTGTAAGTGCATTGGTTCTGTCTTTACTAAAGAATATCTAGAAATTCTTGCGTATCTTTAGAATTAGTAATTCTATTGATACACCAAGTTACCGCATAGGCTCTATCTTTATTTAATTATGGAGTCACTAGACTTCTAGAGAACGACAAAGTTGCACACACTTTTATCAGTTTAAAATTAATTTCTTTTATAACACCCTATAAGCACCCAAGATATGCCCTTACGAAATGAGACCAAGAAAATGGCAAAGTCACACATACATTTAAGAGAAATTACTCCATACAAATAGAAAATAAATAAAAATGATGACTAATATATTTCTTTTCTATTTTCTTTCAGGTAAGGGGGCACTAGAAAGGTAAGCTGTGGCGAGAAGGTCAGTGTGCCGCACACACT
>NW_028234410.1:11806641-11811641 GCF_977035675.1 Penaeus japonicus
TTCAGCTTTTGGGGGAGTATAGGTCAAAGACAGAGAGAGGGAGTGAGTGTGTTGGGGAGATATAAAGAGGGAAGAAGGGAGAGTGGGAGGGAGGATGGGTGGGTGGGTGGGTGGGTGGGTGGGTTGGCGAGATAGATAGATATATATATAGATAGATAGGTAGGTAGAAAGAGGGAGAGAGAGAGAGAGAGAGAGAGAGAGAGAGAGAGAGAGAGAGAGAGAGAGAGAGAGAGAGAGAGAGAGAGAGAGAGAGAGAGAGAGAGAGAGAGAGAGAGAGAGAACAGAGAGAGAGAGGGGGGGGAGAAAGAGACATGCAGACAAAGAGAAATAATAAATAAGACTCCAAAAACGAGAGTGATAGGGGCGCAGAGAGAGAGAGAATGAGACAGATTAAAAAACAGACATACAGAGTAGAAAGAGCGAAAGAGAGAGAGAGAAAAAAAAAACGGAAAAAGACGAGTGAAAAAAAAAAAAAAAAAAAAAAAACACGCGTAAGAAGGGTGCCTGCCAGACCTCGACCCGAAAGAACTGTTAGACAAAACTCCGGCGAGCAAAGAGGAACGCACGAGCCCTTGAGTAGCTGAGCAGAGGAACGAGTTTTATTAGCATTCCAGCTGGGTCCTGTCGCCTCCGAGGTTCCCGCTGAACTGACGGGGCTGTGGTTAAATATTATTAATCATACATCTTTACGCTGTTGTCTGTGTGTGTATATGCGTGTGGAAGACGGGAGGGGGAGGGGGAAAGGGGAACAGGGGAGAGGGAGGGAGAGGGGAAGGAGCGGGGGAGAGGGGAGAGAGATAGGAGAGAGAGGAGAGAGAGAGAGGGAGAGAGAGAGAGAAAGAGAGAGACAGAGAGAGAGGGGGGAGAGAGAGAGAGAGAGAGGGAGGGAGGGAGGGAGGGAGGGAGGGAGGGAGGGAGGGAGAGAAAGAGAGAGAGAGAGAGAGAGAGAGAGAGAGAGAGAGAGAGAGAGAGAGAGAGAGAGAGAGAGAGAGAGAGAGAGAGAGAGAGAGAGAGAGAGAGAGAGAGAGAGAGAGAGAGAGAGAGAGGTATATACAAATGCATGTATACACTCTAAACATATAAACAAATAGATAGATAAATAGGTACACAGATAGATAATTAAATATATAGGTAGATATACAGATAGACAGATAGATATATATGTAGATAGATAGATAGATATTGTAGGTAGGTGAGTTGGTAGGTAGGTAAATAGGTAGGTATTTATGTTCATATAGATAGAGGGATAGATAGATATGGAGATATGTGACAGACAGACAGACAGACAAACAGACAGAGTGAGAGAGAGAGAGAGAGAGAGAGAGAGAGAGAGAGAGAGAGAGAGAGAGAGAGAGAGAGAGAGAGAGAGAGAGAGAGAGAGAGAGAGAGAGAGAGAGAGAGAGAGCGATGAACAGACAGATAGACAGAGAGAGAGAGAGAGAGAGAGAGAGAGAGAGAGAGAGAGAGAGAGAGAGAGAGAGAGAGAGAGAGAGAGAGAGAGAGAGAGGGAGAGAGAAGGATGGAGAGAGAGAGAGAGAGAGAGAGAGAGAGAGAGAGAGAGAGAGAGAGAGAGAGAGAGAGAGAGAGAGAGAGAGAGAGAGAGAGAGAGAGAGAGAGAGAGAGAGAGAGAGAGAGAGAGAGAGAGAGAGAGAGAGAGAGAGGAGAGAGGAGGAGAGAGAGAGAGAGAGAGAGAGAGAGAGAGAGAGAGAGAGAGAGAGAGAGAGAGAGAGAGAGAGAGAGAGCGAGCGAGGGCAAGGGAGGGAGACGCGGATGAGACGTGCAAGGCGACGGTACCGAGCGGGCGGGGCTGGCGGAGGGGGCGGCTTGACCCGTATCTCGTGCTTGGAAAAAGTTGCAGGCAGCGTTGTCGGGGCGGAGGAGGAGGCGACAGGGTCAAGGCGGCAGGAGATGATGAGGATGGCATGAGTTGCAGGAAGAGGAGAAGCTGATGGCGTTAGTACCGGTCCGTCTCTGTGCAATGAGTCTGTGCAATGAGTCTCTGTGCAATGAATCTCTATACTGCTATAGAGGCGGCGTTTCTTCGCTAATTATCGCTTGTGTTATTTTGTTATCATCTATTATTTTTGTTTTTATTACTATCATTATTATTATGATTATTGCCATTATTATTGTCATCATTATTGTTATTATCATTATCATTATCATTATTATTATCATCATTATTAATAGTATTGTTTTTGTTACTATTGTTATTACTATCATCATCATTATTTTTATTATCTATGTTCATATAGACAGAGGGATAGATAGATATAGAGATATGTGACAGACAGACAGACTGTTGTCACTATTGTTATTACCATTATTATCCTAGTTATTACTATTATTATTATTGCCATTATTATATCATATTGCCTGAAGAATTCCAGTGAAGAGGAGGCCATCGCAACGGAAGAGTGGTCGATATTGCTGGAAAAAAAGAAATGAATACAATCATTGATTATTCCATTCAAGCAAAACGAAATGCAGTAATTAATGTATTTTCTAAACACAACCGTTGATATTGTTGCAATATTTATGCCTTCTTCCTCAGATAATATCACGTGTAATTTCATAATATAGAGTCGCACGAACTAAAAAGTCAGAGAAGTCCTCCTGGCATCTCAGCCCTCAGAGTGCCTCGAAGTGCCACGCAACACGCTGGCACCCCCAAAGAAACTTGCCTTTCATCAGCTCCTCAAACTCTCCCGGGTCGATCTCGAGGGCGGGAGGCGCCGGTGCTTGACCCGGGGTGAGGGAGAGGTGAAGGGGGGAAGGAGGTGAGAAGGGGGAGGGGAGATGGGAAGGGGGAAGGGAGGTGAATAGGGGGGAGGGGAGATGGGTAGGGGGAAGGGAGGTGAATAGGTGGGGAGGGGAGATGGGAATAGGGAAAGGAGGTGAATAGGGGGGAGGGGAAAGGAGCTGAGAAGGGGGATGACAAAGTAGTGAGGGATTGACGGGAATAGGGGAGGGGGCAGGGAAGGAGGAGGGGGAATCGTATTGCAAAAGGAATGGGGGTTGTTTACATGTCACATGTGGAAGCTTGTTGACATTTTTAAGAGCATTGGCTGTGATTAATGTTGGAAGAGAGAGAGAGAGAGAGAGAGAGAGAGAGAGAGAGAGAGAGAGAGAGAGAGAGAGAGAGAGAGAGAGAGAGAGAGAGAGAGAGAGAGAGAGAGAGAGAGAGAGAAGAAAGGAGATAGAGAGAGAGGGAGGAGAACGAAAACTAGAAAAAAGGGAAAATAGAGAAAGAGAAAAACTTCAAAAGACTGAGAGAGAGAGAGAGAGATGAGAACGAGAAAAAGAGGGAAAGAGAAAGACTAAAAAAGTGTGAGAGAGAGAGAGAGAGAGAGAAGAGGGTTCATTGTCACACTGTCTCGGTTTGCTTATGAGTCATGCACACTCGCTTAGTTCTGCGACACACGTGATTTTATTTGTGCAGTCATGACTTTCACCCCCACATATTTATCTTGTTTGTTTATGACGTGATGCATCTGGTGAGTACTGTATATGCAGTGTCTGTTTATACATAATTTTGCTCACGTTCACATACTTCGAATTGCCAAGTGCACATAAGGAGCTGTAACACACACATGGTGGTTTCATGCTCGTTCCTTTTTTCCTGTTATTAGATAAGCAGTAAGATAATCCATGCAATATGAAGAGAGAAGAATAACCCTGGTAAGAGCAGTAGGATATAATAAACCCCGTTAGAAGGAATCAAGACCCCGGTAAAGCATACTTATATTAAAGAAATCTCGATAAGGTAATATTAACCGATTATTTGAAAGGCTAGCTAGAACAATCATCGTATGTTAGAATATAGAGGGAAAAAAAGAACGTTTTACGGGCGCCTTTACAAGCAGTTCTTCACGGGATCTTAGTAAATTGTTGATTAAGAAGAAAAGCGCATAACCTCCCCAGAACACGCCACACTGAAATTACTTAATCTGAGACGCCTGTGAAACCGTGCCGACGAGTACTAGGCTGCAGGCGGGGAGCCAGTGGGCCGTGGAACAACAGCTGTTTTGAAAAGGAGAAACTCGTTTGATATGGTATTTGGTGACAAGCTTATAGGCCTAAGTTCAGAAGAAAGGTAATGTGAGAAGCTAGGTCGATTTGGTGTTCGTTGGTCCTCCTCTTCCGGTTAACACTTTATCTTCACGTGTTTAGGACACGGATTTCGCAACGCTTGTGACGACAGCCACTCAGAATGTGGTTTTCTTTTCATGTGATACACACATGTGCGCATTAAGGATCATAGGAGAAGAAGAAGAAGAAGAAAGAGAGGAAGAGAGAGAGAAAGAGAGAGAGAGAGAGAGAGAGAGAGAGAGAGAGAGAGAGAGAGAGAGAGAGAGAGAGAGAGAGAGAGAGAGAGAGGAGAAGTGTGAGAGAGAGAGAGAGAGGAGAAAGTGTGAGAGAGAGAGAGAGAGGAGAAAGTGTGAGAGAGAGAGAGAGGAGAGAGAGAGAGAGAGAGAGAGAGAGAGAGAGAGAGAGAGAGAGAGAAGAGTGTGAGAGAGAGAGAAGAGTGAGAGAGAGAGAGAGAGAGAGAGAAAGAGAGAGAGAGAGAGACTGACAGACAGGTATAAACAGACAGAAAGACAGAAACAGACAAAAACAACTTTGTTGATGGTGACTGCGAAGACAAGGAAGAGAGGGAGGACAAACAAATAAGCTGAACACAAAGAACTGGTATATTGCGTCAGCCTTCCTCCTCCTCCTTCATGCCCTCTCTTCTTCCTCCTTTCCCTTCTTCTCGTTTTACTCTTCCCTCTACCAGTTCCTCGGTATCCTTCCCAGCATTTCCTGATTATACCTGTCAACACTTTCCCTCGAAACTTCTTTTAGTTCCTTTCATCTTTTCAATACTTACTATCTCTCTTTTTCTACATTTGAATGTTTCTTCTTCTATATTTCTTGATCCCCCCACCCCACCCCACCCCTATCTCAATCACCTCCTTCATTTCCATCTCCAATTCCTCGTTCATCGTCCGTCCACC
>NW_028234410.1:11819141-11826641 GCF_977035675.1 Penaeus japonicus
TGTTGATATCCTGTGCCATGATATAGCTGTTTTGGCCACAAAGGTTGTTGGTTGTTTCTCCTGATTATATTGATAATTGTGATAAAAATGGCAGGAGTAATATTGATGTTTCTTGTGACAATGGTAATGATAGTGAAGAAATCAATTAGTAAGAATAATGATGTTAACCTTAATAACAAAGTTAGCAATGATACTAGTAAGAAAAACTAATAACTTATAATGATAACAATAATGATAGTAATAACAATAATAATGATAATGATAATATTGAAGATAATGGTATGAATAATGATAATGATGGTAATAGTAATAATAATTATAATAATAGTAACACTAATTATAATAATGATAATAGTAATATTAATGATACTAATGATTAAACTCATTATCATCATTTTACCATTATTGTTATTATCATGATAATGACAATAATCATAATCCACAATGATAATAATAATGATGATAATAATCATAATTATAATGATAATAATAATGATAATAATAATAATAATAATAGTAATTATTATTATTATTATTATTATTATTATTATTATCATTATTATCATTATCATTATTATTATTACAATAATAACAACAATAATGATAGTGATAATGATAAGGATAATAATAATGATGATGATGAAAATGATAATGATAACAATGATAGTACTAATAAAAATGATAATGATAATAATAATGATAATAGTAATAATGATAATAATAGAAATAATAATAATAACAGTAATAACAAAGATGATAATGGTAGTTATAAAAGTAATAAAAGTTGTAAAAAAATAACAATAAAAATAACAATAACGGTGATGATAATGATAATTACATCAATGATAAGAGATAACTGAATTGATAGTAAAACCATAGGTTATATAACGGGTATAAATATTAGATATAATACTAATGAAGACAATAGACCAGCCTATTAATAGGCAAAGGAATATATACAAAGAGTAAGGAACACAGTAATGTTTAGTGCAGAAAATTGTTCCAGCGAAGGACTCAAAGGACTAAAACCATAGCTTATATAACTGGTGTGAATATTAGATATAATACTAATGAAGACAATAGACCAGCAGATTAATAGGCGAAGGAATAAGTACAAAGAGTAAGAAACAGTAACGTTTAGTACAGAAAATTGTTCCAGCGAAGGACTCAGCAGGTGAAACGAGCGAGAGCGCAGATAGATTTGTTTTGTTCCACACGTTTGAACACTCAACCCGTGATGGTATCACGAACTCACGCTCAATTAGGTACTCACATGAAGGGGAGTTTTTCCTGAAATATAAAACTATTTTAAGAGATGCACAATCATATGGCTGAGACATGACAAACCGTTTTTATACGTAGTTTTACATGATATCAGGTTTGGCGGGAAAATTCGAATGTAACGGAATGTAATAGTCAGTTGAGAGGTTTTTCGACTTAATGTTAGTTCGACCACGATTTTGGAACTTTATGATGGTACGAAGGACTTATGGATTCGGTATAGAAAAGTTTTTTTTCGGTCTAGCTTAATGCATCACTTAATTTAGGTGAATTAAGTGCATTTTAGACTTACACTATCTTCAACTAAGTCGAGGATCATGGTTCCGTTTCTCTTATTGTAATGATAAATATGATGTATTGTTTGCATTGAAAAATTACTATTTCTGTGTTTATATGTAAAGTGCTATGAGGTATTTGACATTTTCTCATGCATGTTAACTGGCATCTAGAATCTCGAGCCCTAAATTTCTTTTGAATGTTTATGATTTACAAAAAAATGAACTTGCTAATTAATGTACTGAAACATATATATATATATATATATATATATATATATATATATATATATATATATATATATATATATATATATATATATATATACACAACGACTATCGTATGGAAAGGCTTTTCGAGCACTGCGCTAGAGTCTGGGATCTATCTGTGCGACGTCTAATCACACCTGCGAAGCCACGGGGAGGGGGTGAGGGGGTAAGGGAGCCTGGCCGAGGATGTAAGGTGTGTTTACGTTCCTCCGGTAATGCGTCGCAATGTGGGGTTATCCGGTAAGTGATTGATAAAGTGGAGGCGAAGCACCCTGCCATCAAGCGGCCATCTCTGGACGTGGACAAACGGAGGGGACGCCAGGACCCTCAGCTGGTGTCGTTCCTGCTTTCGCTTGGTGTGTGTGTGGGTGTGTGTGTGTGTGTGTGTGTGTGTGTGTGTGTGTGTGAAGTTTTTTTGTGTATGAATAAATGCGAACTTGTATAGAAGACTAAGATTGTTACCAAGTCCTTGTTACTATGATGCTACAGCCGCAGCATCTTCGTAGCAGAGTGATATTACTCTATATTATTACCTATAACCACTCCGCTGCATTACGCTGACATCCTTTCCTCCTCAACTTTTTCCTGGTCTTCATTTTACAGCTCTTTTATTTCCCTCTCTTCTCTCCCCTTTCTCCCTCTCCCTCCCCTATACACATCCCTTCCTTCCTCCTTTCCTCCCCTCATTCTCCCTCCATCCTGACATCCTCCATTCTGACACAACTCTGACATCCCCTCGTCGTCGTTTTCTTCCGCGTCCCTTATTCCCAGCTTCTTTGTTTCACTCCCTTCTCCCCCCTTTCTCCCCCTCCCTCCATACATCCCTTCTTTCTTCCCTCTTTCCTTCCTCCTCTCACCCTACCTCCATCCCTCTGACACAACGCTGGCATCCCTTCATCGCCGATTGTTTTCCTCGTTCTCTCTCCTTACACTTTTATTTCCCACATTCGTTTGTCCTCCTCGTTCTACTTTTGCTCTGCGCCGCCCGGCTGCTCCTCCTCGGCGCCTTCCTGCTTGTGCCCGTCATAGGATCCAGTTCCCGGAGAGAGCTCGGCCGGGCGAGGGCAGGGGGGGCGAACACGGTAGCCGAGAGTATCGGGTGCATTCCGCTAGTACCGCCACTCCAGGTTGGAGCGAGGGAGGGAGAGGAAGGGAGGGATGGCTGGAGGGAGGGAGGATGTGGGGGAGGGAGGGAGGGAGGATGTAGGGGAGGGAGGGAGGGAGGGTGGTGAAGGGAGAGAGGGAGAGAGGAAAAGAGGGAAAAGGAAGAAGGCAAGGAGGAAGGGACGAAGGGGAAAGAAATAGGGAATAGAGCCAAGAAAAGAAGAGAGAGAGAGAGAGCGCGATAGTTGATAGAACAAAAGAAAGAGGGAGAGGAAAAAAGAGAAAAGGAGGGAAGAAGCTAAAGCAACAGAGGAATATGGCAGAGCGAGAAAGAGAGAAAGCGTGACTGAAGATTAGAGAAGCAAAATTATTCAAACTATTTTTGCAGCTTTAAATAAACCTCTTACCATAATTCTCTCCCGGAACGAAGCTGATTATCTTTCAAGATCTGCAATATTTATGCAAGGAAAAAAGAGAAAACTTATGGCAGGGGAGCTTCCATTACCAGTTAAAACATGCACCTTACCGTGCGCCAAAATGACTCTTGAACAGTGTAATCACTTGCATTTGATTATGTATAATGTTTGCAATGATGCATTCCGACAGGCATACGGTTCTAGGGAACAGATGGTCAGATGGATACAAGATATGTGTAAGTGTGTTTGAGAAAGGTGTGTAAGTATGAGTGTGTGTTTCTAGTCGACCAGTGTGAAAAACATGAAGAATATGCTTGCTTAGCCAAGCGCATCGTTTTCTTTATAGTACGAGAATATTTCCTTTTTTTTAATGGCTACTGGAGTAGAACATAAATGGATCGAAGTATTCGTTATGTCTTGAGTTAAATATTGACATTCCTTCCTAGAATGACCAAATGATATCCTCATTTTGTTTTCCTGTTTTAATTCTTAGTGAAGTCCGTAGATGTTTCACTGATAACTACTCTTACTAATGATACTATTAGAATCATCATACTTATACCTTATCAAACAAATACCGACACAAGCAAATCGAAACCGAAGACTAGCATATCCCAACTTCCCATATCTTTAGCCAAAGAACGGTGTCCAGTTAACACCTGCCTTAGGATCAGTCATCTGAACCAGTCCGGGCTTCGTCATGGCCAGCGCTTCAACTGAATGCTATTAGCTTGACCAGTGGCCCGTGGGTTAAGGGTCACAGATGCGAAGGAATGTTGTGAGAAAAACACGCCGGGTTGCAAGGTTGCTGTGTGTATCTCTATTCGCAACATGATTCCGATACCGAGGTTGAAGGGGCCGTAGATGGGGGTCGTTATGCGAATTAATTAGCGCCAACAAAGGGGGCTTCTGATTAATGGAAGTGTTTACTGCGGTCCCGTGGCAGGGAAGCGATAACATCGGCCAGCACACGATAGCAAGAGAGAGAGAGAGACAGGGACGGGAATAGAAACAGGATTGATAACAGAACCCAGGCAGTGAGTGATGAGCCTTCTCTAGTTTATGTGCGTGTTTGTGTGAGTGGAAAAGGAACACTGGATCTGGGACAGATAGATATATATACACATATGTCTTTGGGAGGGAGGGAGAAAGAGAGAGCGAGAAGAAGAAGAAGAAGAAGAAGAAGAAGAAGAAGAAAGAAAGAAAGAGAGAAAAGGAGGGAGGGACCAAGGGAGGGATGGAAAGAGAGAGAGAGAGAGAGAGAGAGAGAGAGAGAGAGAGAGAGAGAGAGAGAGAGAGAGAGAGAGAGAGAGAGAGAGAGAGAGAGAGAGAGAGAGAGAGAGAGAGAGAGAGAGAGGAGAGAGAGAGAGAGAGAGAGAGAGAAGAGAGAGAGAGAGAGAAAAGAGAGAAGAGAGAGAGAGAGAGAGAGGAGAGAGAGAGGGGGGAGGAGAGAGAAGAAGAAGAGAGAGAGAGAGAGGGAGGGGGGGGAGAAGAAGAAGAAGGAAGAAGAAGGAAAAAGAAGAGGGAGGGAGGAAGGAGAGAAGAGAGAAGAGAGTAGAGAGAAGAAAGAAGAGAGAGAGAGAGAGAGAGAGAGAGAGAGAGAGAGAGGGGGGGGGGAGAAGAAGAAAGAAGGAAAGAAAGAGGAGGGGGGAAGAAAGGGAGGGATGGAAAGAGAGAGAAAGAGAGAGAGAGAAAGAGAAAGAGAAAGAGAGAGAGAGAGAGAGAGAGAGAGAGAGAGAGAGAGAGAGAGAGAGAGAGAGAGAGAGAGAGAGAATGTGTATATCCCTCAGGTAGTCTAGTGTGATGCCAATACCTGCTGATGACAACCCTCCGTTTCGGCTCCGCCTGCGTAGGACAGAAGGTCCATTGCGGCCACCGACACTTAGGGATAATCGTCTTAATGACTGACATTAAGGATCCAGATCTGCGGCTAATGGCGTGCGAAGTGCAGGACGTGGTAATACTCGAGATATAAAAGTGTGGGTGTGAAGGAAAAAAAGAAACGAGAGAGAGAAAAAACGGAGTAAGAAATATAGATTTCCCTCGTCCCAATCTTCGACTCGAGAAGCCGGCTATTACGATGGTCGTTCATTGCGACCGAAAGAGGGTGTCGATGTGGCCTAATGATAGTGTGCAATATTTCAAGTACTTGCAAAATGCGCGAGTATCAAGCTTTCACCCAATTATATCACAATAGTTTATCTGTCGGGGCCCTCGGCTGTACAACCCCTTAGGTCTACTACTACCGACAGTGCGCATTAATGACGATGCTCTTGTTGCTGCTGGTGAGTGTGAGAGGCGGGGGCTGCTGTGTCTGAGAACAAGACCAGGCCAGACCGCAAGGCCCCGGGAGACTTAGCCCCTCCCCGACAAATAGATATTGTTTGGACTCCCTCAGCTGGACCCGGCCATTACTGCTGATGCAACAAAGACCACTTTTAACAGCGCGGGTTCATCATCACCCAGACGTGCTCTATCCTCCCTTTACCCTCCTCCCCCCCTCTCCTTCCTTTCCCCTATTCCCTACTCCCTCTTCCCCGCTAGATGTATGGTTAAGGAAGCCAACTGGGGTAGTAGTGTGTGGCGATTTAGATGGGAAACTGGTATATGTAGAGAGAGGAAAGGCGCCCCTGTGTTGTACGGAGAAGGGGTAGAGAAAGCTACAGCTCTTTTTCATTAAAAAAAGGCACAACAGAAGACCAACAGATGGTGTCTATGGGTTGGGTAGTTTAAAGGGTCGGGCCCGGTTATTTGACAGGGCTATGATAGTTTATTTACGTTAGAGTAGGCAACGATTCCAGCCACCTGTGCACCAAAATAAGTGAGTCCTGGGCGAGGGAAGGAATCATGTAATATTTGCCGTAAAGCTTCGGGTAATGTGCCGAGTGCGCATACAGAAGGCGACCGCGAGGATGGACATTAGTAAACTCTTGTTTTTCGTGTGCGTACATCGATTCTTATACTTGAAACGCGTACGTGCGTGTACGTCCTCACGAGCCCTGTCCGAGGCATGCCAAGAGCCTCGCTAATTCTTATTTATCAGTGTTCGGCGTCCGTGATGCCTCGTAGGACGGGCATTCTCACCGTTCCGGACCTCGCACTCGCAGGAGCTTTTTTCCTGGTCGTCCGGAATGCCGTACGTGAGCGGACGGCGCGGCTGGCGTTGTCATGACAACCATCAACATTTCATACAGTTGTTAGAACAAAGGCTACCTCGGCTTGATATGAATTGTAGAGAGAAGTGTGGCGTAATCGCAGAGGAACCTTACGTTCCTTTCCTTATCTTGATGCTAGAGAAACGTATAAAGTAAGACAAATGGCAGTGAGCTTTATTCATCACATTAGTTTATGGATATCTTGCCAGAACGAGGGTAAAAAGGCGATAGACATAGACTTGAATTTTAAACGAGTTTCTGTTTGACGTTCGTCTGTGAAACGGACATCGCGTTAATGTATCGGGGAATTTTAATCTTCTTAAACTGTAGTGTGTTCTTCCATTACCCAAGGAAGTTTCGTTATATCTATATTTGTCGATTAAATAAATGTGTGTATATATATATATACATATATATATTATATATATATATATATATATATATATATATATATATATATATATATATATAGAGAGAGAGAGAGAGAGAGAGAGAGAGAGGGAGAGAGAGAGGGAGAGAGAGAGAGAATAGATATATATATATATATATATATATATATATATATATATATATATATATGGAGGAATTCTTCTAGTATTTTTGCAATAGGAAAAAAATAAAGTAAAAATGTGAAGAGCGAAGGGGCCCATCACGTCGCTCACCGCAAATTCCAGCTGTCTTACGGTATTCTCATTATGTAAAATTACTGAGGGTTGAAGAATACAAAAAAAGGAAATGTTATTACGTTAGGAAGGGGGACCTCATACACACACACGCACACACATACAATGTGGGTGTGCACCTACATTTCAAATAGATAGCGAGATATATATTTGTGTGTTTCTTTATGATTATTTATCTAGCTCAGTGATTCCCAAAGTGTGTGCCGCCATTATTTCCTTGGTGTGCCGCGAAAATAATATAGTTTTGCTAGATTTCGAGAATTCCTCACACTGATCAGCGGGAATAAGTCTAAGACTACTGATATAACTATATAAT
>NW_028234410.1:11839141-11841641 GCF_977035675.1 Penaeus japonicus
TCCTCCTCCTCCTCCTCCTTCTCCTCTGCTTCTAATTACCCAATGATTGATTAAGAAGGACTGGATAATGATAGGAACAATAACAGAGAACTCTTGCAGTGTAGCGTAAATCGCGATTGTTGCACAAGTTGGCCATCTCCGTTGCAAAATTGGCTGATGATATGTATCTTTCGATTTGTTACTGGCCCTGTGGTTGTTGCACCAATGTTATTGATGATGATGATGATAGCTCTTCTCGTAAACTGTTCATTTTAGGTGATTGTTGTTCTTGGGGATGTCACTACTTTAATCATCGTTTTTCTTTTCTTTTTCCTTTTTTTTTTTTTTTTTTTTTTTTTTGGTCTTCTTCTTCTACTTCATCTTTTTGTGCTTGTTGTTGTTCTTCTTCATCGTCTTCATTTTTTACTGTTTTGTCTTTTTTTTTTTCTTTTTTTTTATAACGCAGCGCAACCGGTATGTTCACGTCATCATGGTATAATTAGTTGTTGCAGATGTTGCTCTCTCATTATTTTATTGTGGGGGATTGTTGCAGTCACTCTCTTTTATTTCTTATCTGTCTGTATAGTTTATGAAGCTTACTTGTCTTTTTTATTCCATTGTTATCATAATCATTATTATTATCATTATTTTTATTATTACTATTAATGATGATATTAATAATAGTAATAATAATAATGATTATGATGATGACGATGATACTATTATTATTATTATTATCATTATTATTATTATTATTATTATTATTATTATTATTATCATTATCATTATTATTATTATCATAATTGTTGGTATTATCATTATCATTATTACTATCATATTGATGAAGATAATTATCAATATTACTACTATCGTCATTACCATTACTATTACCATAATTACAATTATTATTATTATCATAATCATTAATATGATAATCATTAGTGTTGTTATTGTTCTTATCATTCTTACTATCATTCTTGTCATCATCATCATCAAAAGTAGCATCGTGAATACTAACAGCAAAGGTAGCGGTTGCAATAAGAGTAGCAGAGTAATAGCACTGGCAATAGCAGTAGTAGTGGAAATAGTAGTATAAGTAGTAAAAAAATGTAGCAGTTGTAGTAATCTCCATAGTAGTATTAGTATTGACACTACCCGAAGACATCGCTGATATCAACAGGTATCGGTTTTTATTGGCATTGCAATACTAGCAATAAATGTAATACATGTGTATATCGTATGACCTTATTTTCGCCCGTATTGTTGTGAATACATTTACTACCGTTATGCTGATGAAGAGTCAATAGAAATATACATTTCTTTTGATGTATACAGTGTCCTAACGTATATTATTTTCTTCTTTCAGGTTGGTGTCAATCTTTCCCCTCATTTGCATATCATAAGGAAGAGGTAATTACTGTCTTTCATATTGGTTCGTCATCCGTTTTGAATTGAATTTCGGTTAAGGATTCTTTTTTTATGGTTCATTAGCTCACTTTGCCATTAATCCTTTGTTATTCCCCTTTCCTTCTCTGCCTTTTGTTTATTGTTTACTTTGAGATGACGTTAAGGATTTCCGTTGACCGTCTTTCATGCAACCTGCTTCCTTCTCTTTCTTTCTTTCTTTCTTTTCTTGTTTTCTTCTCCCTCTTTTTTTTCTTTCTTTCTTTTTTGTCTTTCCTTTTCCTTCTTTTTTTTCTTCTTCTTGTCATTCCTTTTCTTTGTCTGTTTTTTTCTTGGTCTTTTGTAAGATATACACCTTTATCCTCTTTTGTTTTGGTTATTAGAATGCTCTTCTTTTCTTTCTATGTGCCTCTTCCTGTTTTCTTTTCATATTCGTTTTCTTTTCCATAACCTATCGTTGTGTTTATTTACAAATGGATTTTTGTTTGTTTGTTCCATCTATGTATTTGCCTTAACTGTCCTTTTTATGAATGATTCTTCACGTTATTCTTCGCATAATCTTTCGTTCTCAGTATTTTTTCTGTCTTTCATTTTCCCACATCTCCGTCTTCTCTTTTTATTCTTTGCCCTCTATTTTTCCTTCACATTTATTTTAACGTGAACTTTTTCCTCTCCGCCCTTCCTGTCTTCTTTTTTGCAACATAACTTTCACATTTTTTTTTTCTCTTTCTTCCTTTTTATCTTCCTCGTCTTATTCTTCTCGTTTTCGTTCCTTTTATTCTGTCTTTCCTTTTCCTCCTCCTCTTCCCCTGTCTCTTCTTCTTCTTCCCTTCTTCTTCTTATTATTATTCTTCTTCTTCTTCCTCCTCCTCCTCCTCCTCCTCCTCCTTTTCTCCCACCTCCACCTTCACCTTCACTCCCACCTCCTCCCACCTCCTCCTCCCACTAATCCCCCCTCCAACCCCCTCCCCCCTCCAACCCCTTCCCCCCTCCTACCCCCTCCCCCCTCCAACCTCCTCCCACCTGCGCCCTTCCACCCATATTGTTCACCATTTTGAGCCCATGCCCATAAAGGTCGTTATCTTCTTATTTCACCTCCCTTTTATCTCCGTCTCCT
>NW_028234410.1:11849141-11854141 GCF_977035675.1 Penaeus japonicus
TCCACCTTTCTCCTCCTTAGTCAACTTTCTTCCTCCTCCGTCCTCCCCATCCTCTTCCCGACTCAGCGGTGGCCGCTCCTTCCTCACGACACCCCCGGGGTTACCACGCTGAAGGGAGAGAGAGAACGGGAACCGCCAGGAGGCCTACCTCTTAGGCTCTCGCGTCTACTTCTTCCTGAATCAAGAGGCAATCTTTCTTACTTTCTCCCTGCTCTGTTGTCGTTGATTGTTTCGTGCATCTGGTAGATAGGAGTATGTTATCTCTGACGATGTACCAATTTAGACACTCGTTGCAAAAGATCGTCTTTTCAATCCCTGCCTTTGCAAACAAACATCATCCATCCACGTCGCCCGCCTGCATTCCCCGGCCTCTCCCTCCTACGCCTTGAGTCATGATTCCAAATTAGCCGAAGATGACTGCGACGGCGGCGGCGGCGGCGGCGGAGGAGGAGGTGGCTCTTGCAGGTGGCGGTCGCCGTCTCGGAGGCTGACGTGTATTAATCTCTCACACCTCCATGAACCGGATGTGACGCATCCACCTACGCCCGCGTGACGTCATACAGAACCTGCCGGGCAAGACGTGAAGGCGGTGGGGTTGAAGGTAGGTAGGGTGGGAGTAGGGGCGGGAAGGTGTGTTTGTGGCAGAGGGACGGGGGCGCTGGAACCACGAGGAAGGGGCACGCGACGCGGGATAGAAAAGGTAGCGTTAGGGTTTTACGGTTTATTGGCGATTGTTTTCTTATGCGTCTGTGGTATTCAAGAGGCACGCATGTATCACAGAGACACACACATAGATTTCTCTCTCTCTCTCTCTCTCTCTCTCTCTCTCTCTCTCTCTCTCTCTCTCTCTCTCTCTCTCTCTCTCTCTCTCTCTCTCTCTCTCTCTCTCTCTCTCTCTTTCTATCTATCTATCTATCTCTTTCTTTCTCTGTCTTTCTTCCTCCCTCCCTCCCTCCCTTCCTTCCTCCCGCACTCCCCTTCTCCTCTTCCCTCCCGCTCTACTTCTCTCTCTCCTTCCATACCTCCCTCTCTCCCTCCCTCTCTCCTTCCCCCCCTCCCTCCCTCCCTCCCTCCCTCCCTTCTTCCCTCCATCCCCCTCTCTCAACTCCTGCCATCTCTTACTCTCTCTCTCTCATACACACACACACACACACAAAAACACACACACACACATACAAACACACACACACACACACAAACACACACACACACACACACACACACACACACACACACACACAAACAAACACACAGACACACATTCTCATACACACACTCACACACATTATCCATCACTCAGTGGCCAGGAAATGACACATAATATCCGGTTAATGCCCTTAGCTGGCTGTACAATCAGTCACTCGACCGCCTCATAAGGATATATGCAATTATCCTTGCTGACAGACTAAGGGTGCCGTATCAGACACCAATCCTTTTTTATTATTCGCGTTTTGGTGACGCATTGGGATAATGGCCTTTTATGTGTATATTTTAGTCACTTTTGATGTGCTATTATCATTATTGTTGTTATTATTATTAATATTACTATTATTATTTATATTGCTATTATTATTATTACTATAATTATTATTACTATTATCATTATTACTATTAATATATTATCAATAGTATGTTTTTTATCATCATCATTAATTTTATCATGATCATTGTTATTAAAATCATTATTATTACTAATATTATTATCAACATTATCATTATTATCATCATCATTATTATTATTACATTCATTATCATAATTATCATCATCAACTTCACCTTCACGGGTCTTGTAGTATATAATATCATGGATGTCTGTTCCGAGCCCCTTGTGCCATAAAAAATAAATGTTTGTGTGTATATATCACCATCACTGCCACGTCCACCATTACTATCATATTTATCGCCATTAAATTGTTTGTGTGTTTATTTCAATGTTATTGTGATGGTGCTCATGGTGCTGATACTTTGTATGATGAGAATAATGATCACGAAAATGCTACTGGTACATGATAATGGCATTGATTGTAAAAACTTAGATGTTGTTGCTGGTAATGATGATAATGGTGATAGTTACAGTGATGATAACAGTTAATAATCGTAAGTAAATATGTTCAGAATGATAAATCAAGCTCGGTTGATATATATGAAGCCAGAGAAGCAGTTAATTTATATCATGATGGGATGTTTTTTCGTTCATTTTTCCTGAAGCTTTCGCTTTCCCTTAAACGTAAACTCGTAATTTCTTCGCCTATTGTATCGTATATATCTCAGTCTATTGTTTTTGTAATAGTGATAAATGTGAACCCAAAGAGAGTCTAAGATGAGGGGAAGGTGGGTAAGTAAACAGTTGTCTCAATAGATTTGTCAAATTAAAAAATAAAGTTTCTCGCTCTCTTTCTCTCTCTCTCTCTCTCTCTCTCTCTCTCTCTCTCTCTCTCTCTCTCTCTCTCTCTCTCTCTCTCTCTCTCTCTCTCTCCCCCTCTCCTTCTCCCCTTTCCTCCTCTTTCTCTCTCCCTCCCCTCTCCCTCTCCCTCTCCCTCTCCCTCTCCCTCTCCCTCTCCCTCTCCCTCTCCCTCTCCCTCTCCCTCTCCCTCTCCCTCTCCCTCTCTCTCCCTCTCCCTCCCTCCCTCACCTGATTTTTAAGATAATTAGGTTAAAGAGCAAACACAGTTTTCTCCTGCTCCACATCTGAAGACAGATAGGCTTGCCTGCTTCCATCTTAGGCCCGACTTGGAGAACCCACTTAGGCCTATCACAAACCTTTTATTAACTGAAGGGAAGAGAGGGGATATAAATGGTCCTGATGTGTACAAATTATAGGCGTAGGTGATACAGTCATTTACAAGCAATGGTTTGTTTTATTTTTAGAAAGTTGCGCCCGGATGCAAATGACATTCGCTCATGATTTTTATATATAATCTTTGGCAAACAACTGTTATCCCGGAAGCGGCGAAGTGTTGCTAATATCAGTCATTTCGTTCTTTAATCATATGAATTATCTCAATCATCATCAGCTCAGACGATTTAGCGTTATAGATTTAATTACAGCACTTAGGGCGGTTTGACCCCCTCCCCCCCTACACAACCGTTCCCCCAACACTTCCCCCTCTTACCCCCACTCCTTCCCCCATCCAGCGACAGGCCAGGGAGATGTGCGGTAAGAACAGAAGAAAGGGGGAAAATAAAAGGAGAAGGGGTACGTAATAAAGAGGAAAGTCGTCCATAACTCCTCAATGAAGAGGAAAAACCTAGACAAGTCCTCAATAAAGTGGATAAAACATCCATAGGTCTTCAATGAGGAGGAAGAACGTCCATAAATCCGCAATAAGGTGGATAAAACGTATTAAAAAAGGGGGGAAACGATCATAAGTGCTCAGTTAATTAAGGGAAACACGCTTAAAAGAAAGAGGTAATCTATACTATGTGTGACGCAGCAAACAGAATGAAGACACAAGCACCCACAATAATGATAATACATTTATCAACAGATTAATCAGATAACGGAAACACTAGAGACAAAAACCATTCCAACACGTCATCGCCAGACATCACACCTCATCTTCCTGTGATATCGAGGGCGGAGGGGATGGGGGGAGGCAGGGAGAAGGAGGAGTGGAGGGGAAGGGGGAAGGGGAGGAAAAGGGGGGAGGAGGATGTGAAGGGAAAAGGAGAAGGAGGAAGGGGGAAGGGGACTGGAAGGAGAGGCGAGGGTACGGGAAGGAGAGGGGAGTGAGTAGAAAGAGGGAGAGGAAAAGGGGGGAAAAGGGAGGGAGGGATTGAAAGGGAAGGGGGAAGGGGACTGGAAGGGGAGGCGAGGGTACGGGGAGGAGAGGGGAGTGAGTAGAAAGAGGGATAGGAAAAGGGGGGAAAGGGGAGGGAGGGATTGAAAGGGAAGGGGGAAGGGATGGGGGAGGAGAGGGGCGAGGTAATATCCTCTCAACACCTTGTTCCTGCCACTAGGAGAGTCACGCTCTCCCGGATCCGTTAGGGCCGATGAGCAATGGGACTGACGGAGGAGGAGGCTATACGCTCGTGCTTGGAATCTTGCGAGTCAGAATTTACCCGGGATGAAAGGGAACGAGACAGGATTATATTATCATTAGTTTGTTATTTTGTATTATATTATTATTGCCATGTTATGTTATATTATATTAGTATTATTAGGGAAGAAATATCCGATGCCAAAGACTTTGTTTCCTAATAAAGAAGTGAGAATTTACGTTTATTCTGACCTGAGAACTGAACTAGTCCCGGAAATCGTCATCAAGCGAAATCAGCTGCTATCATTTGTGCAATTGATCCGATCAAATCCTACGTGACCCAACTGCTTCCGGCGCGACCTGACACCTTCATGACCTAAAGATATCATCCCACTCTCGATCCCGCCCCTTGTTCACGGGTCTCCAGCGATTTCCTTTGTGTCAGTGACAGAGAGTCTGTGAAATAGACAGTGTAGTCGTTCTGTGACTGGGATGGTAAGCTAACGGTTTGCTTAGTCGTCCATGAAAATATATAAACAGAGAGAGAGAGAGAGAGAGAGAGAGAGAGAGAGAGAGAGAGAGAGAGAGAGAGAGAGAGAGAGAGAGAGAGAGAGAGAGAGAGAGAGAGAGAGAGAGAGAGAGAGAGAGAGAGAGAGAGAGAGAGAGAGAGAGAGAGAGAGAGAGGAGAACGAAAGAAAAAGAAAGAGGGGATCGAAAGAGAGATACTCCTATCTGTTCGTATTAGTATTCATTTCTCTTATCAGGCTGGTATATAACTAGCTCAGCTAAATAGCCTCCTCTGTAGCTGTATACCGTTTGTCATATGATTCATAAACTTTCCAATAGTGGTCTAACAAAGACATAAGTTTTACAATGGTAGCTTGTATATTCTTGTAAATTCCCAATTGAATGTATGTCTTCAACGTGTCACCTTTGTATTCTTTAAGTCAATAGTATGGTGGCATGACTTCTATTATTCCCCAAACCGATATAGATAATAGCATTTACTGAATTTTGTTT
>NW_028234410.1:11861641-11864141 GCF_977035675.1 Penaeus japonicus
TTGCACTCTTGTTTACCTGAGAGAATTGCTCGTTACGCTTCCAAACGCCGCGGCGAGCGAGCGGTGAAGAACCCTCGATGCTACACGCCTCCGCCATACCACATACCTCGCGCGTTTCAAGGTGTGCAACGCAACATATGTGGTATGATTTCTTGAGGTGAAAACGTCAGTTGCGTGGCAGAATTTTCGCTTTGTATCGGAGACATTTCATCATCAGTGACTGACACTAGAGTGCCAAAGATGGGTCGCCTGAAAGCTTGGCAGAACCTCAACCCGCTTTTCTCCGGGAAGTACAAGAAGCTCTTGGAAGAATACGGAACCAAGGACTATTCGAGACTACTCCTGCAAGAGTCATTACAGGACTACCTATCCTACGCATGCGGGCAGTGTGGGCACATCCAAAAACTACAGGTAAATTTTGACCAACGTTCTATGTCCAGCCATATGCCTTGCATCCCTCTGCAATACTAAACCATTAGATTGGATTTCATAGGCAACATGGTATTCACATTTAATGTAGAAAACATCCTTCATTTTGTTAGGTAGTTAACGCACTGGTGAGTGTGAAACATGCTTCGTAGCAATCATTTATACGGAAAGATGTGGCCTCCGATGGGCGTGTATTTGGGAAACCTAAGACGTTCCAAGACAAGGGAAAAAATAGGAGGAAGGGTACCTCAGATGAGAATCACCTGAAACGCCGAGGTCAGGTAGTCCCGGGAGGAAAGGGGAAGGCAAGAATACGCGGAGAGTGAACATTCCAGACGTCAGATCGCCGAGAATTCCATAACCAGAGGGTACAGGGTGTGGAAAGCAGAGCTCGCGCCGTCCGAGGCCCCCAGACCTCGGGAGAAAAGGCGATGCGAGCGAGATTACACAGGAAAGTTCTGATCAACCTTGGGATCGAAGTGTGGAATGACGAGTATGCACTCTCACCCCCTCCCATCCCTGCCTCCCTACTGACCCTATCCGACCCCTTCTACTTCCCCTCCCCTCCCCTCCCCTCCTCTCTTCACTCTCTCGATATATGTGTTCTGGCTGAGGGTTTGCTGACAATAACTCTCGAGATTTTTAATGCTGAATTCGCTTTTTCTCTGAAAAGTTGGAGGAGGAGTTTGATTACTTATGGTCGACTGAATCTCGAATGCCGATTTTTTTTGTGCGTCATTTTTTTTTTCTTGTTAGAATCAATAGACAACGACACTCATTACGACTTCATCGCGTCCTCACTTCTCTTACGTCTAGCTGCTAGACGACCCTTACGCCCTTTCCTCGAAAATAACATGTCGCTGCTTTAAGTACTCAGAAAATTGCCACAAATTGCGTCAAAGGTATTAGTGACGACCTTTCCCCCCCTTCGGCTCTAACTCTCTCAACTTAGTATTATTAAGTTCCCAAGTATGACCTTTAAGTCCCTGGCAGCCAGCCTTCGGAATTGCGTGTATCTCCCTTCCAGCGGCTGCCTAGTCTCTGTCATTACCTTTCACCCACATTTCCTTCTCTCTCCTTCAACCGAATGGAAAAAAACGAAAGTAATGGAGGTTCCAAAGTCGTGTTTTATTACTTTAGATAAAACCTGAATGAGAAAATAGATGACAAACCTGTTTTTAGCCATATGTGCCCCCTATTTATTGACAATCGAGAGCGAATCTGTCTACAAAGAAATGTTGGCTTAATAAACTTTTTTGGGGATGGAAGGGTGGATACTTGTTTGTATGGAAGTTTGAAAATCAGGTTTGGTTCCCCTCCCCCCTATACACACCCTCTGCCGCCGTCCTCTGGCCTGTCAAGGTGCAAGTATCTAGAATATCTGGTAATGAGTCATTATGGCCGAGGAAATTAGCGACAGGTGTTGCAGCTATGCTAATTAGGACGGCGAATTCGCACGTGCGCCTGGCAGCATTGCAGCATTGCAGTGCGGGTGACGTTTTTTTCCCCTGAATTCTGAAATTTTAAGACGGAGATGTAGATAACTCTCTCTCTCTCTCTCTCTCTCTCTCTCTCTCTCTCTCTCTCTCTCTCTCTCTCTCTCTCTCTCTCTCTCTCTCTCTCTCTCTCTCTCTCTCTCTCTCTCTCATTCTCTCCCTCCCTCTCCCTCTCCCTCTCCCTCTCCCTCTCCCTCTCCCTCTCCCTCTCCCTCTCCCTCTCCCTCTCCCTCTTTCTTTCTCTCTGTTTCTACCTTCAAACGACCTTTCGGTATTCGCGGAATCTGTCATCACTCGAAAGGGGATTTCGGGCTCCTCGCGAGCTATTCATCATCGGCGGGAGAGAGGACCCGAGGCAAAGTTCCTCAGATTGTTACATAGGCCTCGAGCTTTGGGTGTCGCCCGCCGATCCTAAATGAAACTTATCGTGGCATCTTGGGGCGAGGAGGAGAGGCCGCTCAAGACGTGGCTGGAGATCCTTGCTGATTAATCCTTAGGGCCAACTCCTTCGCGATAGATTTTGTCTCTCGGTGGTATATACAGGAGGTAAGGTTAGGACGGATGGAGGGGGGTTA
>NW_028234410.1:11871641-11876641 GCF_977035675.1 Penaeus japonicus
ATGCTTAGCCGCTTATCAAGGGGGACTCAGGTGCTGACCTCTGCCTCAGTGGGCTCATGCCAGGCATTCTTCCTGGTCTCGCCGAGCGCCATCTGCCTGCTAGATAATTTGCAGGTTGATATATTGGGTCCCGGTCCCCTCCCCCTCCATAAAGCAGCCCCCACTTCAAAAATGCATGATCACGAAGAAAGGTGTGTACGAAACATATCGGCATGCGAATAAAGTTGCTTGTGCTGCTATCATGCATGCATGCCAGGAAGCATATACAACTTTGCACGTATTCGATTTTAAAAGTGCATTGCATGAATGGTAGGTTGCAGTTCTGTAATCTTCATCTTGAATGCCAGTGGTAGCTTTATTCTTTTAGGTAGATGCATCGCGTCATCATCATAGGAAAAACATGCCTGTTTACATGCATTTATCATAGACTTACAGATACACATATAAACACACACACGCGCGCACACGCACACCCACACACACACAAACCTACACACACAGAAACACAGAAACACACACACACACACACACACACACACACACACACACACACACACACACACACACACACACACACACACACACACACACACACACACACACACACACACACACACTTAAAAGGCGTGACTGACAAAAATAAAGTTAGCAAATCACAATATCCATCTTTTTATCGGTCGAATTGATGTTGATCTTTGCCTGGATGACAGTTATCAAACCAAAACTACCATACGCCAGCAAAAAAAAAAAAAAAAAATGATGCGTATGCAACATCGTTGGAATTTGTTGTTTTTAATTCGTTGGTGAGACTAGCCCCGCCCCTGCGTCAGTTAGCGTCGGTGATTGGTTGGAGCCTTGTGTTATTGCTTGTAATTTGCTGCGAGGTAACGACGCTCCTCCCACGCCATACTTTCAAGTTGCTAATTTGTCTTAATCCCTAAGTGAGCTTCGGAGGTTGAAATGGGCTGACTTGATGGGGCCAAAGGAAATGCCGGCTGTAAGTGGCCATTAGTAAAACTTGCGTCGGCAGGAGCTATTAAGGAAATTCCTGAACGCGATCACACTTCGGATCGCCAAGGCAGGACGGAATAACGAAAGCGTCTCGCGAAAGATAATAAAGCGGCAGGTGGTTTCGTATGCGGTGGACAGCCTCTTACGGTAGCGGCGAGGTGATGAACCGCGACTCAGACTGCACAGGTAATGGAAGCTGCGACTCGAACACGCGAACCCGATGAACCATACCTCGTTTATGTGAACCTGTACTCTCAAACGGGGAAATTTGAATTGAACAGTGAAGTGTTAATCGGAGTGCCGAGACTCTCCTATGACATCTGCCAGTTATGATTTGATAGACAGGATTAGCTTTGAGAACCGCCAATCGTTGGGTCACCATGGCCCTGTGAATGCAAGAGGGCAGGATTACCATAGAAAGACAAAATGCCTTTACGTCTTGTGCTCTCTTTCTCTCTCTCTCTCTCTCTCTCTCTCTCTCTCTCTCTCTCTCTCTCTCTCTCTCTCTCTCTCTCTCTCTCTCTCTCTCTCTCTCTCTCTCTCTCTGAATTGAATGTGCAGATGGTTAGTGGAAGGGGCGATTGCCCCCCCCCTCCCCTTGTGGATGGCCGGATGTGATCCTGTTGTGGAAGCTAAAGCCGCAGGGTTGCTAACCCCTTGGGCAGCAGTGCGCTAGCGTTTGGATTTATGTATTTGCATTTAATCTGATATATTTGCACAGTGTGTCTTTCTCTGTTTGCTCTGATCGTTATTTAGATATGCATCCTAACGGTAACCGCGGATATCAGATAGAATTCAAATGAACTGCTTTGGGACGTTGAACTTATATGGAAAATTAAAAATGAAATTTGTTTTTCCAGACTTGAATTCATTCTTAAAGGTATAAACATAATTCTATACATATGTCCGACATCCATCTATCTGCTTATCAATCTATCTATTGTGCCTGTGGGCGTGCGATCTAGCGACTGTATCGGTCTGCGTCTTAACACTTTCCCAGCAGTAAATACACACCCAGTCGCCGAGAGAGACAAAAGATGGTTCCTCCTCTGTACAAATAGGGGTTGAGAAGCCGTTACATTCGAAACAGGAAGGCGGGCTCCCTCCCACTAACCTCGCCCTGTCACTTATCTGTCATATTACCAATAATACTGCAGTTCTCACCAGGTTTACACACCCACGAGCATTAGAATGAATCTCTGATCTGGGAGGAGAATGCATGATGCAGTTGGCGTGGCTTAGAGATAAAAAAAAATAGGAGGAAACTATAATTCATTAGCGGTTGGCCGTGAGCTGTATACAAACACGGATAATGCCTTTGTTTGCAATGCTTGCAGGGACGACCGCCCTTGCAACATAATTCTGAGGAGAGGGAATCAAGGGAGGGAAGCTGACGGATGTTGCAAGGGAATGCATTAATACTTTCCCTTTTTTTCCAATTATCCTCTACTAATTTACACCATAACATCTAGACAAAAGGATGGTGCGTTGATGCGCAATTAGAATCAATTGCCGAATTCATTAGGGAATCCTGCCATTACAGTCCCAAGCCTCTCCGACCTGCTCGAAGAGGCGTCAATAAATGTATATCATCATAAAACTTGTTTTCTCCCACGGACAAGTGGTATGCGCAAGCTCGCCTCTGCTCCTCCCCCACCTCATACCCTCTATTTCTCTCTCCCTCTCCCTCTCCCTCTCCCTCTCCCTCTCCCTCTCCCTCTCCCTCTCTCTCTCTCTCTCCCTCTCCCTCTCCCTCTCCCTCTCCCTCTCTCTCTCTCTCTCTCTCTCTCTCTCTCTCTCTCTCTCTCTCTCTCTCTGTGTGTGTGTGTGTGTGTGTGTGTGTGTGTGTGTGTGTGTGTGTGTGTGTGTGTGTGTGTGTGTGTGTGTGTGTGTGTGTGTGTGTGTGTATAGCTACGTATCTATCAATCTTTGTCTCCCACTCACGCACACACACACACGGACACCCTTCCCCACACAAATATTCTACCTGAGTGTGTGTGCGTGTTTAACTGCGAGCGAACATTTACCTTCGAAGAATGACGAGGTCGCTGCATCGTCGACGTCCGTGGCTTATGTTGTGTGTGGTTGTAATGGCATTTGTAAAACAGGATGTATTTGCGTACTGTGGAACTTGAACGGGCTAGTTCCCAGCCTAGCCAAACTTTCATGAACAAATGGTTAGTGAAAAGTCATCTCCGTTAAGGAAAATTGCCGATGACCGAATTACGAAGCTAGAAAATATATATCAAAAGCGTTAATTGAATTTGCAACGATATGGCGCAATAAGCAAAGAATAAGGGAGATCGTAAGGGGTAAGGAGCAACTCAAGACAGGCGGCTTGGAGTGATGGTTTGAGACTTGTACTCAACAGACGGACTGACTAGGATGTAGATAATTGCAGTCAGAATAATTGCTGGTAATTTAGATCATAACTAGAGCTGTTAGCGCAGCGGTCATCTCTCCTTTCCAGCCTCCACGCCCGCATGGCCATGGAAGCTGATGGTGGTTTGTTGGAGTCGGGGAAGAGGATGCAGGAAGATGATAGTGGTGGGGATGATGTAGACGAAGAGGGGACACATGCGAAGATAAAAAAAAAAACGGGGAGAAGCACAAGGAAAATAAATGCTTTGGGAGAATGGAAGGAGTGGAGAGAGTGGGAAAGAAAGCGAGTGAGAGGCGAGGGTGAGGCAAAGCTTTGGGAAGAGGACCTCGGGGCAGGCGGGCGTGGGAGAGACGTGTGTTACGATGCGAGAAGGGCAGCGGCGGGGACGACAGCCCTGGCATGTGCAGGGGCTCCTTGGGCTGACATGCATGCGGTGTGTTATGTTTAGAGAAAGAGGGGGGGGGAGGGAAGGAGAAGAGGGAGAGAGGGAAAGAGAGAGAGAGAGAGAATAGAGAGAGGGGGGAGAGATAAAAGAAAGATAATAATGATTAAGAGAAAGAAAGATAATGACAATGAGTGTAAAAGCCAGAAAAAGAAAGAGACAGGCGGAAAACATCCCAAAGTCTGCAGTTGTGTCTTAAAACGACCATGTCAAATCGCGAATATCATAAATTAGTCCAAACTCGAACCTGACAGCGCCAACAACGACCCCAATTGTGTGAGAAGAGGAGAGGGGCGTTTGAATGGAGGGAAGGAGGGGAGAGGGGAGGGGGGAAGGGAGATGAGTGGAGAAATTAAGATGTAAGAAGAAACAGGAAGTGGGAGAAATGTTATTAGGTTGCGGGAAAGGAAGGTCAAGACAGGTCACCAAATCTCACCAGGTATAGGACTGTCGTTTGTGTTTTGTACGTTGTAAATTCACGCTCTAATACCGTCTTCGGTGCGTGTTTATAGTGGTCGCTATAGCAGTATCCGTAATAGGCACGACAATGTAAAGTCAATCATGCCCGCATCAGTATAAGAGGAATCGATCTAGTAAATGTAGTTCAGCCATATTTATACCTTTAAAAAATTGCCCTTGTCATGCACGCCTTCGTCATCATCATCACCGCCGCCGAGGAAGAGGAGAGTGATTAAGAAATGAGCGCTTGGCGGGGAGTCCGGGATCAGATTAAGATCTTTGCTTCTTATAGCATCGCTTAAGTGAATCAGCGTCTGAATCTCCCGGGTCATATATGTGCATCCCCGTCTTGCCTGTACACTCCACTTGCCACAGGTGATGATAATCGGATTCAAGAGGGCGTCCGTCAGCTGTGACCGTTAGACACCGCAGTGGGGATTTGTCGTTCATCATAACAGCCGCAAAGAGGTTTCGGATTATTGAGATTTTCACTCATTTTGGACCGAGCTTCACGAACTCGTTTTCTATAAATTCTTGCAGCCAGTTGTAAAGGTGTTTATGAGCGAGTGCTACAATAGCCCCAGCGAGCGCCAAACCACATGTTTTACATTTTTGAATTTCTGGCTTCCTTACTCAGCTTAATATGACAGGCCAGAACATTATGGTTAGGGCCTCAGCATGCTAACTGGAGGAAGATGCCAGAAC